>NW_026110866.1:17500-63030 GCF_024679095.1 Eriocheir sinensis
CGCAACACTCCTACGTTTCAGATCATTACCATTATCAGCTCTCAACACAATTCTGCAACACCCTTACCCCACATTATTAATCGTAACAATCTTGCAACACTAACACTCAGATCATTACCAACAACCCTACAGTCTACAACACTCTTATCATGAAACACTCAACACTAATAAGCTCGCAACACTCTTATCATGAACCCCTCAACACTAATAAGCTCGCAACACTCTTACCCTTCTGGCCTTTATCATCAGTTCGCAAGGATGTTTTATTTATTATTTTTTGCTTCCTTTACTGTAAAAAATAATACAAATACCTTATCACATTAACCCCAACACATCTTGCAACATTAATCCTCACGCCATCAACACAATCATCATCATCATCAGCCCAACACAACACCCTTACTAAATTAGAACCAATAATCCTGCAACACTCGTACCTTCAGAACATCAGTATCAGTAGTTCTAAACACAACAATGCGTCATCTTATCCCATTAACACCAACACATCTCGCAACACTCTTACCCTATCATCATCAACATCATCATCAGCTCCGAACAACACCCTCGCCCCGCTACTCATTAATTCCTCCCTAACGCTGCTCTGTAATAGTAATGTTAATGAGAGGAAATGAAAAAAATATATATACACACACACGCGGGTCCCTCTCTCGCCTTTGAAGTCAACTCTAAATTTAATTTCTGCTCGGGGTAAACATGATTTAAACTTGTCAGCCTTTACGCGCGTGCCAAATAAAAGACATGCGATTACGTGAGAGTTGTATATTTTAGCAAACGTTATAGACATCATACGCGTGCAGCAACGTTTTTCCCAGGCATTTTTTTAAGGTATCTGAAGATTATTGACCTTAGTTTACCTTTGGGTGTAAAAAGGTATGGAATAATAAGGATGATGATAATAACAGTAATAATAATAATAATAATAATAATAATAATAATAATAATAATAATAATAATAATAATAATAATTATAATAATAATAATAAGAAGAAGAAGAAGAAAAGAAAAGAAGAAGGAAAAGAAAAAGAAGAAGAAGAAGAAGAAGAAGAAGAAGAAGAAGAAGAAGAAGAAGAAGAAGAAAAGAAGGAAAAAAAAGAAGAAAAAGAAAAAGAAGAAGGAAAAGAAGAAGGAAAAGAAGAAGAAGGAAAAGAAGAAGAAGAAGGAAAAGAAGAAGAAGAAGGAAAAGAAGACGAAGGAAAAAAAGAAGAAGGAAAAGAAGAAGAAGAAGGAAAAGAAGAAGGAAAAAAAGAAGAAGAAGGAAAAGAAGAAGAAGGAAAAAAAGAAGAAGGAAAAGAAGAAGAAGGAAAAGAAGAAGGAAAAAAAGAAGAAGAAGGAAAAGAAGAAGGAAAAAAAGAAGAAGAAGGAAAAGAAGAAGAAGGAAAAAAAGAAGAAGGAAAAGAAGAAGAAGAAGGAAAAGAAGAAGGAAAAAAAGAAGAAGAAGGAAAAGAAGAAGGAAAAGAAGAAGAAGGAAAAAAAGAAGAAGGAAAAGAAGAAGAAGAAGAAGAAGAAGAAGAAGAAGAAGAAGAAGAAGAAAAAGAAGAAGAAGAAAAAGTAAAGGAGGAAGAAAAAGAAGAACAAGAACAAGAGGAACAAGAAGAAATTCAAAACATTCCTAGAAGTTCTTTTCCCGTTGAAGATACCGACTATGATACTTTTACTTACATATTTGAATGATGAGAAAACTACAAAAAAAAAGAAAAACGATGTAGCTGCCCTCCTATTCCTGCAGTTCACCCTTCCTATACACGAAGGTATTTCAGAAGAGAGACGTCAATGCTCCTCTCAAACTAATTCTATCATTCTTTGTTCAGCATTCTCCTCCATCAAACTTCGCGGCGGCAGAGTGTTGCATTTTGTTTTGAACTTTACGGCTGTCTATAAATCGATCTATCTCTGTCTATTTATCTCATTAGCTATCTAAATTCATCTATCTATCTATCTATCTATGAACAGCAAGAATGGCAATGGTTAGGGCACCCACAACACAAGATTTGGCAACACCTTTCCCAGAACACAACAACAGCACGCTGGAACACATGTTAACAATCCCGTATTAACTTGCAACACTCTTAACTCGTTTGTCGCCTTGGCATAAAACCTATTCACGACTCACAAAAAAATGCTGGTAATTTTTGTTTAGTACTTTCTAGCTCATAGTTTGTCTCTTTAGCGTAAAATCTATATTCACTACTTGCAAAAATATACTCATCATCTTGTTTTGCACTTTTTCGCCCTTTAGTTTGTCTCATTTACCTTAAAATATAATGAACTACTAACAAAAGTATACTTATTCTTTGTTTCCAACTTTTCAGCCATTTAGTTTATCTCATTTACCTTAAAATATAATCCACTACTAACATAAATATACTTATAATCTTGTTTTGCACTTTTCAGACCTTAGTTTGTCTCATTTGCCCTAAAAATACACTCACTACGTATATTGATACATTTTAAAACTGTGTCCCTTGCAACAACTTCCACTCCGGTGTTCCCGTTGTCCCGCGCCACTCGTCAGGTAAGCCGATCGGTGCACGACAGGCTGCCGGATAAACACTTTCTGGAAACAGTCGCCGGATAAGTCACATGCAAATACCTGAAAGCGGGCGAGCCATTCCCGACAGCTCGTTGAGAATTCATAACGACCTTCACACTCAAAACGTGCCCGGCCTGGCGACACGACACCTCCCTGCTCCGCGGCGCCTCCCAGGACCCGGCCGCGACACTCAAGGCGGTGCAGGATTACCGTGTGCCGCCTGGGACCGTTGCAGGACAATTATAAGATTCCAAGGGCCGTCCGTGTTGCAGGTGTTAGGCTATTCAACGATAAGCTAATGCTTCTCCTACTCCGACAATTTCACTTCTTCCTCTTTCCCGCTTCTTCTTAACCCAGACGGCAGCAATACCGTCTCATCTATCTCTTAGGCTGAACTCTTCACTCAAACTTTCTGTAACAGCTCTCCACTCTGGACGATTTTGGGCATATTCCTCCTACACATCCCCCATCTGACCCCTTTATGCCTGTTATTAAGATTCTTAAGAATGATGTTTTCTATGCCCTCTGGCCTCAACTCTCAAAGGTTTATGGACCTGATGGAGTACCTCCTATTGTCTTTAAAAACTGTGCTTCCGTGCTGACACCCAGCCTGGTCAAACTCTTTCGTCTCTGCCTATCAACATCTACCTTTCCTTCCTGCTGGAAGTATGCCTTCGTACAGCCTGTGCCTAAGAAGGGGGCCGTTCCACTCCCTCATACTACCGCCCTAAAGGTTTACTTTCCTGTCTATCGAAAGCTTTTGAATCAATCCTTAAACGGAAGATTCAAAGGCACCTTTCCACTTCTAACCTTCTATCTGATCGCCAGTATGGATTCCGCAAGGGGCGTTCTGCTGGCGATCTTCTTGCTCTCTTAACTGATTCTTGGTCATCCTCTCTTAGCAGTTTTGGTGAAACTTTCTCAGTTGCACTAGACATATCGAAAGCCTTCGATAGAGTCTGGCACAAGTCTTTGCTTTCTAAACTGCCACCACAAACTATCAGCAAACCAGTTAAGGTACAATGATTTCCGACACATATACAGTACAGTAACTCCACCTTAAAACACTTATCAGCTATTCCGTGTACACCAGAGAAAGGAATGGCTCACGAAACTAACTATTCCGTGTAGTAGGCGTTGACCAGTAAATACCGCGATAGTTATACAGGAACACGAGTCTCCCTTCAGCCTAACACAGCTTTGGATACATTAAGTCCTTCGTGGCGTCTCTTTCAGCGTAACGAGGCGGCCGCAGCGCCACCCACGGCAGGAGACAATGAAGCGGCGCGTGCCCTCATATACCCTGCTCCGATCACAACAGCCCCGGAGAATCAAGCACCTCCCGCTATGTTGACAGATGAGTCGGTAAAGCGCTGCGCTGCCAAGCTTCACGGCCTGACAGGCGGCGGTTCGAGCCCCGCTCAGTACGGGATTTTTCCGCTGACTAGGAGTGGTTACTGTCCCCCTTGAGCAAGGGAGATGGAGTGTGTGGTGTGTGAGGTCCTGGCAGTACCCAGAAATCGACTAATGACCCTTGCAGTTGCTCTAATTTGGAGGGTACTTGCTGGCGATTGCGAGTCCAACTCGTGATCAGGCCTTGGTGGTGAAAACACACACACACACACACACACACACACACACACACACACACACAAACACAAAAAATCAAATACATACAGCACATATTAATTCATGCATCGTTTAAATTAAAACAAGGACCACTGCCCTGGAATCATAAGCAATTGTAAAATAAACGGGTGCCATTGAGAGTCACGTCCAAACAGTGCACACACGTAACACCTGCGGACACTAGAGGCGCCGCGCACGCCGTCTTGCCAGAGGTTTTCAGTGACGTCGCCTTTATTCCTTTTTTTTTGAAGGACTGAGTAGAGTACAAGAGGTTTAATTAGGCGTTCCCATTCGCACAGTTAGCACTGAATGAATTCTGGGTGTTCAAGAGGAAAGTATCGAGACACCTTTATACCCTAAATTGACCTCTCTTTTGGCCACTCGTCTATACTCTCTCTTACAGAGGCAGTGATTGGAGGACTTTTTTTCTCAGTTATTTTTTGCCCTAGAGCTATTTTCTTTACTGTGAAATAAAAAAAGTGATTGCAGCTGAGAACACTAACCACACTACTAGGCTGCCCTGAACATCCCTTGCCCTGTACTTAACATCACTGATTCGGTTAAGACTGTTTATCCGTTTACTGAGAACATAGCACATCACCGATAAAAGGCGATCTTAGGAAAGGCTTCGTGACTGACGGAGGGACTGAGAGCCATATTATTAAACATTTCGTCCAAGCACACACATCTGACAAGGCTTTCGTAGGAGTTGTGGGCCTTCCAGGAGTACTTATTTGGCCGTGGTGGTAGTTTGATCCTTCTTATGTACCATGAACCTAAAGCAACACGCATTAGAAACCAACTGACTACTTTTGGCATTTAGAAATAGTTGACGTGTGAGTCGGTGGCGTCTAAGAATACCGACCTGGCAGCCTTGGGACACTGATTGGTATTTATACACGCTTCGGCCTCTCACATCAACTATTTCCAAAGGCCGGAAAGGAGATTAATCGGGTTTTCATGAGTTTTTTCACGTTCACGGTACAGCAAGGGTCGAACTACCACTTCAAGGTCATTAAAGTACCTGTGGAAATGCCCAAAACTCCTACAAAAACCGTGTCAAACATGTGAGCTTGGACGCCGAAATGTTAAGAATATAGACCCAGCTTTAAACCATCCCAGACCTTCCTGCGCCACCTGTTGTCGGCCGCCTCCCGCTAGCCCGGCGTTAGCGTCTCCCGATGGCCTGTTTTTTCCTCGTTAAGGCTTCTTGCTATCTGAACGGCCGTGAGCTTAATCAGCGAAGGATAAAAGCACCCTGCATTCTTTTCCTACAAGGTCTTTGCTAACGTAACTACCGCCGGGGTGATGTAAAAAAATTAGTGAATTCTGGCGTGGAGGGCGTCGTTTAGGCCTCCTTTGACCCGGGCATTCCTGATGAGGCGACGGCGCGCTCCCTCGGGCCGCGAAGCATCAATCAGGGCCATTGGCTGCGGCGGGAGGGAGCAAGGCGGACTGTTAAGGTGAGGCGCCTCGTATTGCCAGGCGCGACCGTCCCCACCGGCGCCGCCGCACATGTCCTGCACCGCGTACTGTCTGGCGTGTGTGTGTGTGTAATAATAATAATAATAATAATAATAATAATAATAATAATAATAACGTTGAAAACTTAAACAGCTGCGTCCATTCAGTGATGAGGAGGATGACAACAGCTGGTGGCGGCACACCTACACAACTGTCCTTCAGGAAAAGAAATATAAGGTTAAGAGACAAGAATCAAGGTAGTAAGTCGGAGTACCATTGACAACCTAAACAGCTGCGTCCATTCAGCGATGAGGAGAATGGCAACAGCTGGTGGCGGCAAGCTTGAGGCCTCACACACATACCTAACAACGTGCCTCGGATAGAGAACGCGTAAACGCTGCCTCCTTCACACCCGATGCGAGGGAAAGGAAAATATCATTTGTATATACAGTTTACGAGAGCTGTCTTAAATTTTTTTTACAGCAAAGGAAATAGCTCAAGGAAAAAAAAATGGCCCGCAAATCACTGCTCGTATGAAAAGAGTTAAGACGAGGGGCCAAAAGAGATGTCAATTTCGGGAGGAAAGATGTTCTGATACTCTCCTCTTGAAAGGTCTATAGGCCCACTAACTTTTGAAATATATCCCTTTGTCGTTAATCCCATATTCGACGCTAGAGAAAGGAAGATATCACTTGTATTTATAGTTTACGAGACCTGTCTTATATAGACCGACCGACTTCTGTGCTATATCCCTTTGTTCTTAGTCCCGTATTCTCCAGGCGCTCTAGGCTCTCACAACTGTTTCCCAAGGCCACAAGGGAGGTAAGTCGGGTTCTCATGAGTGTTTTCTTGTATCGGCCGACTGTCTTCTGTAATGTATCCCCTTGGTCTAAGTCTCGTATTCTCAGACGCTTTCGGCTCTCACAACAACCATTTCCCAAGCCCACAAAGAAGATAAGTCGGGTTCTCATGAGTGATTTCCCCGTTCATGGTGCAGAGGCCTTGTCAAATTATCACTAAGCTCATAAAACTGTACATGGAAATATTAACACAACCTCTACGAAAGCCTTAACTAGTGTGGATATGTAAGCCCCGAAAGGTTTTAGTATATGAGACTTATATTAACGCACACACACACACACACACAAGAAGAGGCTGCTGATCGGAGGGCGTCTTTCGTACCTTTGTGTCGGTTCTTAGCATTACGAAGCAAGCAAAGACAAGTCAGTGGACGTCTGCTTTCCTTCCCACAGTGTCCCGCGGCAAGGCATCACACCTACCTACCTACACCCGCATCGACTGGTTACCGAGAGCTTGGGAACAATAAGACCTGATTCCACGGTGAGAGAAAGAGAGGGATGACAACACAGTGAGAGAATGATGACACCACAGGGAAAGAGAGGACACCAGAGAAAGGGGAATGACAACACAGGGAGAGATGGAACAACAGAGAAAGAGATGAAACCAGAGGAAGAATTATATGACATCACAAAGAGATTTAACACAACAGAGAAAGATATGACGCCACAGAGAAAGAGAGGACACCAGAGCAAGGGGAATGACAACACAGGGAGAGATGGAACAACAGAGAAAGAGATGAAACCAGAGAAAGAATTATATAACATCACAGACATTTAACACTACAGAGAAAGATATGACGCCACAGAGACAGTGATGACAGCACAGAGAAGGAGGTGAAACAACGGAGAAAAAGAGAGATGACACCACAGGGGAAGGAAAATATGACACCACATAGAAAGAGATAAATGAGAGTGAAAGAGAGAATGAGAGAGAGACCATTACAATACACAAGATCATCAATACAACACACTCGCCAATCAGCAAAGCAAAACAAATGAACGTGATGAAGAAAACGAACGAAAAAGCAAGACACGAGGAGCTGCAGGGACACACTAAGGCCGGGAGAGGGTCGCCCAATGTAGAGGTTCAAGAAAATAGAGTGGAAGAGAAAGGGGACGAAGAGATAAAAGAAAGCATGAAAAAACAGGACGTGAGGAGCTGCAGGAACACACTAATGCCGGGAGAGGTGCGCCCAATGTAGAGGTTCAAGATAAAGAGATGGAAGAGAAAGGGGACGCAGAGAGATGAGAGAAATAGTGAAAAAACAAGATAAGAGGAGCTACAGGAACACGTTAATGCCTTGGAAGGGAGTTGGATATGTAGGGGAGGAGAAGAGGAACGTGATGCAAAGAGACGGATAGAAAAACCGCGTGAAAAAGAAAGCCACGAAGCGCTGCCAGGAGCATACTAAGATCGTAGAAACGGGTTGGATAAGGGAGATAGAAAGGGAAGGGGAAACTTGGGCAGTGGTAGGGGGGTAAGATAAGGGAGGTGGTAGGGGAGGGAGATGCAGGGACGGAAGACAACCGCGTGAAAACAAAGCCACGAGGAGCTGCCGGGAACATACCAAGATCGTAAAAAGAGGTTGGATAAGGGAGCTGGAAAGGGAAGGGGATACTTAGGCAGTGGTAGGGGGGGTAAGATAAGGGAGGTGGAAGGGGCGGGAGATGCAGGGACAGAGGACAACCGCGTTGAAATACAAAGACGCGAGGGGCTGCCAGGAACGCACTAAGGCCGTGGAAGGTGCGCCCACATTGGAGGTTCAGGGAAAACAGAGCAAACTTGATAAAAGGAGCAGAACTTCATCCAAACAAAGACCATGAAAACTGTGATGCCGGGGGAGCAGCAAAGGCAGGCCGTGAGAATTAAAAGTGCGGAAACTAGGAGGAGAGTTTTGCATGCGTGCGGCGTTGATGTGTCCTGCGGGAGGTCGCTGGGAACACACGGACGGACGCGGCAAAATAAGACCTATATAAAACATTTTCCAGAGAAGGTCATTACGTCAGGATCAAAGAAAATGAGACACCCGAGTAAGAACTAGAGGACGAACACGTGAGGAAATGATGAGGATGATGACGATGTGGCCCGCGTGAAGGTTAAGGAAAAATAACGTACGCTGACCAAACATTGCGTTATAGCGGGGCACCTATATTGCAACACTTTGTTAAGTCCGTCACCCGCACAGAACAGCGAGGCAAAGGCACAGTTGGGGCACACGATACAGCTGCGCGTGGCCTCGGTGCTTATCCTTTTTTTTAAAGTTCCGCCTATGGCTGGGGTAGGCTTTTTTTATGGGGCCTGGTGATCGGCCGCAGCCCGTTGTGGCGCAGGAAAGTGTTTATAGTGGCGTCATCTTGATCGGCTCATGCTGTCCCGGAGCTCATCTTTGATCCTCTTTAGAAAGAGAATCTAGACCCAGGGTTGAGAGCTGGCTTTCAGGACAGCATGTGGTAGTCTTCGGCCACTCGGCGGTGACTGAAAATTGCCAGTTTGCTTGTGGCGGCGGGCGGACGCAAACCTGCATTCTCCAGGATGCCGCGCCCCACGCTGACCACTCAGCCACCGCCTCCCGGCGTGATAAATAAACACACCACTTTATTGTTGTTGTTTTTTCTTCAGGAACATCAGCCATCAGCGTATTAACAACAACCTTTCCTTATAGCGGAGAGAGAGAGAGAGAGAGAGAGAGAGAGAGAGAGAGAGAGAGAGAGAGAGAGAGAGAGAGAGAAATTTACATAGATTTACATAGAAAATCAGACCACACAGACCCCATGGTCCAGACTTGGTGGTCTGTCCTTAAACCTAAGTGATTTTACATTAATCAGAAGACTCCAAAACGTTGCATTTCTACTCTAGTTGATATTAAGTTGAAGGAAGTGACGGTCGAGCTTATTTTGAAGGAGTCAATCGTGTTACACTGGACCACTGATGATGGGAGCTTATTCCATTCTCGCACTACAACGTTGGTGAAGAAAAATTTGGTGCAGTCTGAATTTACTTGTCTACATCTGAGTTTTACGCCATTGTTCCTCGTGCGCAAAGTGTCATCGATCATAAACAATGTTGATCTGTCTACATTCGTGAAACCATTAAGTATTTTAAAACATTCGATCAGTTTTCCTCGGAGGCGACGTTTCTCAAGAGAGAACATGTTAAGGGTAGAAAGCCTTTCTTCGTAGGATTTGTTGCGCAAGGAAGGGATAATTTTCGTTGCCCGACGCTGAACACCTTCTAATTTAGCAATATCCTTTGCATGGTGGGGAGACCAAAACTGTACCGCATATTCCAAGTGGGGTCTGACTAAACTGTTGTAGAGCGGGAGTCTTACATCTTTATTCTTAAATAAAAAGTTTCTTTTAATGAAGCCCAACATTCTGTTCGCTTTATTTGCTGCATCGATGCATTGCTGTGAGAATTTGAGGTTTGACGCTATTTTGGCCCCCAAGTCCTTGACGCAATGAACGCTTTTGAGTTTAACGCCGCGCATTTCGTAATCAAACTTCTTATTCCTCGTTCCAACTTGAAGGACCTGGCACTTGTCTACGTTAAAGGGCATCTCCCATCTATCCGACCAAGCGAAATTTTGTGCAACTTGAAGCGGACCTGGCACTTGGTTCATTAAAGGGCATCTCCCATCTATCCGACCACAAGTTGTGCAAAATCCTCTTGGAGGCTTTGCCTGTCTTCGTCATTGAGAACCGTGTTACCAATCTTTGTGTCGTCTGCAAATTTACTAATGCGGTTATTGAGTCCAACATCCACGTCGTTGATGTAAATAATGAAGAGCACTGGGCCAAGAACCGAGCCCTGAGGGACGCCACTAGTGACCGGCGCCCACTGAGTTAAATCCGTCAATCACTACTCTTTGTTGTCTGTTGCTCAACCAATTCGCGATCCATTGGTTTACCTGACCGTCAATACCTATTTGCTTTAATTTGTAAAGTAATTTATGATGCGGGACTTTATCAAACGCTTTCTGGAAATCAAGATAGACTACGTCCAGTGATTTGGTTACGTCATAAACAGTGAAGAGGTCGTTATAAAAGGTTAATAGATTTGATAGGCAGGATCTTTTGTTTCGGAAGCCATGTTGTGAGTCCCCAATTAATGAGTGGCTTTCAAGGTAACTCACAATTTTGTCTCTAATTATGCCCTCAAGTAGCTTACCTACAACCGAAGTTAGACTAATGGGCCTGTAATTACCTGGTACTTTTTTGTCTCCTTTCTTAAAAATCGGTGTCACGTTAGCCTTTTTCCAATCTGAAGGGACAATGCCTTGTCGCAAGGACATATTGAATAGAGAGAGAGAGAGAGAGAGAGAGAGAGAGAGAGAGAGAGAGAGAGAGAGAGAGAGAGAGAGAGAGAGAGAGAGAGAGAGAGAGAGAGAGAGAGAGAGAGAGAGAGAGAGAGAGAGAGAGAGAGAGAGAGACCTATACCATAAATTATAACTGTGCACTCCCACTGTACTTCCTTTCTCTTCCACTTCCTTGTCTTACTATATCCTTAAATAAAAAGATAGATAGATAGATAGATAGATATGGATAGAGAGAGAGAGAGAGAGAGAGAGAGAGAGAGAGAGAGAGAGAGAGAGAGAGAGAGAGAGAGAGAGAGAGAGAGAGAGAGAGAGAGAGAGAGAGAGAGAGAGAGAGAGAGAGAGAGAGAGAGAGAGAGAAATTAAACCTTCACCTTACCTTAGTCTTCCGTTTCCATCTCCATTTCTCTTACCTGCAAAAAAGAGGAGAAAATAATAAATTAATAAATAGTAAAGAAAATCACGTAAATAGATAGATACTCGTAGATAGATTGATAGATACAGACAAAGAGACACAAACAGGTAGATAGACAGACAGATAGAAATACAGACAAACAGACAGAGACAAAAAAAAACCGACATAGAAGGACAAAATCAAACATACAGTAAAAATAAACAAAAAAAGCAGAAAAAAAACACACATGGTTACACTCAGACAAACACTCAGACAAACACACACACACACACACACACACACACACACACACACACACACACACACACACGAATGGAACTAAGTATGATATGTATGTACGTATGTATGTATGAATGTATGTATGTATGTATGTATGAATGTATGTATGTATGAATGTATGTATGTATCAAGCAGGCAGGCAGGCAAGCACGGTAACCCTATATGTGATTAGGAAGGTAAGGAGGCAAGGAGACGAGGAGGGCGAGGGGGAAAGTTATGGCGCTGATAGGGGCGGGTTGTGAGGACACGCGATTATAGGCAAGAAGGCTGCTGGGGAAAGGAAACCACGAGGAGGAGGAGGAGGAGGAGGAGGAGGAGGAGGGTGCTGGAGGGATGAAAACGGGACACGTTGGGCTGATGGGGAGGGGAAAGGAGAGTTGACTAACGAGTGCTGACAAGAGTTGTGATAGAGGAAGAAAGTGCTGAGAAGAGGAAGGAGTGTTGGTGCTGAGGAGAGGAAGGTACTGTAGTGCTGACAGTGGAAGAAATAGTGTAGTGGTGATGATGGGGAGAGGAGAGGAATGCTGATAGAGGAGTGCTGACTAACAAGTAATGAAAGTTAGTGCTGAGAAGAAGGAATGTTAGTGCTAAGGAGAGGAAGGTACTGTAGTGCTGACAGTGGAAGAAATAGTGTAGTGGTGCTGATGGGGAGATGAAAGGAATGCTGATAGAGTGCTGAGAAGAGGAAAGAGTACTAGTGCTGAGAAGAGGAATGAATGTTACTACTAAGAAGAGGAAGGCAGTGCTGGCAAAGGGAATGTTCACAGAAGAGTGCTGACAAAAAGAGGAATGCTGTACTGATGGTGATGGGAAGAGGAGGAAAGTGCTGACAGAGGAAGGAATGTTGGAGTGCTGACAGAGGAAGGTTTATTGGCGTGATGGGGAGAGGAAGAAGGGAAGTGCTGGGAGGGAAATACTGACATGAGTGCTGAGAAAGGAGGAATGAAATAAGTGCTAACAGAGGACTACTGATATAGGAGTGCTGATAGAGGCAGGGAGTGCTGATAGGGTAGTGCTGACAGAATGTTGGACAGGGAAGAGGTGGCAGAGGAAGGGGAAGGAGAGTGTTAACCGGATAGTGCTGGAAGAGAAGTGCTAACAGGGGAATGCTAACAACGGTAGTACTGGTAAAGGAGTGCTGAGAGAGGAAGGGAGTGCTGAAGGGGAAGTACTGACAGGTGGAGTGCTGATAGAGAAAGGAACATGTGCTGAGAGGGAGTGCTGAAGAGTAACGATATAGGAGACTGACAAGGGGAGTGCTGACAGGGTTGTGCTGATGGAGGGTTCGACAACGCAGGTGAAGGGAAGGGAGGGGAAGGGATGGCAGGTGCAGGGAAGGGAATTGGAGGCAAGGGAAGGGAAGGGAAGGGAAGGCAAGGCAAGGGAAGGGAAGGGGATGCAGGCAGTGTAGGCTGTCCCCGGAAGTGTCAGGTCAGGCAGGGCACGCCCTGCCTCGCTCCCTTGACTCACCGTCCACCACACATCCGCCCTACACGACGAGCCCCTGCTGGTGCTGGTGGTGGTGGTGGTGAGGGGAAGGGAGTCTGTAGTGGTGTTGGTGGTGGTGATATGGTGATTCTGATGATCGTAAACAAGAAGGAAAAAGATGAAGAAAAAGAATGAGGAAGAATAAGAATAATAAGAAGAGAAAGACGAAGACGACTAAGAAGAACAAGAAAAAGTAAAAAAAGAACAACAACAACCACGAGAACAAGAACAATGATAATAACGAAGAACAAGAAAAGAACAAAAAATGTACTGTTATCATGCACACACACACACACACACACACACACACACACACACACACAGAGAGAGAGAGAGAGAGAGAGAGAGAGAGAGAGAGAGAGAGAGAGAGAGAGAGAGAGAGAGAGAGAGAGAGAGAGAGAGAGAGAGAGAGAGAGAGAGAGAGAGAGAGAGAGAGAGAGAGAGAGAGAGAGAGAAATATAATCACTTAATAGAAAAACAAAATGATCCAAGAATAGACGCAAACTTGAAAACACACACACACACACACACACACACACACACACTCACACACGCACAAACAAACACGCGTATGTAAAAAAAGAAAGGCTAATCAGTAAGAGTGAGGGGGGAGGAGGAGGAGGAGGAAAAGAAGAAGAAGAAGAAGAAGAAGAAAAAGAAGAAGAAGAAGAAGAAGAAGAAGAAGAAGAAGAAGAAGAAGAAGAAGAAGATGAGGAGAAGAAAATGAAGAGTAGGAGGAGGAGGAAACATGGAAACGCAGGCAACAGAAAGCCTATTGGCTCATTACGAGGTTGCCCGCTTTGGTGATTTAATCTGCTCGACAGCCACTTGGGGCCTGAGGAGCAGATGAAAGCACCTCGATATTGAGGAGCAGATGAAAGCAACTCAATATTCAGTTTACTCCCGACGCAGCGAAGTGACGGTCGACTCTATATATGAAGGAGTTGATAGTATTCGCACTTACTACTTCTGAAGGAAGATTGTTCCAGTGACGGATGACTCGGTTTGAAAAGAGACTCCTTCCGATGTCTGTGTTACATCGACTAGACTGAATGGGTAAGCCGTTATTTCTAGTTCTTAGGTTGGTTTGCAATTCAAAGAAATTGGAGTAATCGACGTTATTGAATTTTTTTAGATACTTGAAGACTTGAATCATATCTCCTCGTAGGCGTCTTTTCTCTAATGTAAAGAGTTTGAGTCGCTTGAGTCGTTCCTCGTACGGTTGAGCCCTTAAGGTTGGTATCATTTTCGTGGCGCGTCGTTGAATCCTTTCCAGTAAATCAATGTCCTTTCTGTAATTAGGAGACCAGAACTGTACTGCATACTCGAGGTGCGATCTTACCATGGAATTATACAAGGATAGCATCACGTCTGGCGTTTTACACTCGAAGTTCCTCGCTATGAACCCGAGCATAGTGTTGGCTTTGTTGTATGCTTTTTTACAGTGATTCGCGTGTTTCAGGTCACTGCTGATAGTGACTCCAAGATCCTTTTCCTCCTGGATCGCTTGCAGACGTCTCCCATTCATGATGTATGTGTGGTTACTATTTCTGGACCCAATGTGCATGACTTTGCATTTGTCAACATTAAAGGACATTTGCCATTTTTCCGACCATTCGATAATGTGATTGAGGTCTTTCTGAATGATTTCGCAGTCGGTCTTTGTGAGGGCCTTTCCCCCCACCTTAGTGTCATCAGCAAATTTCGATATTGTGGATTTCAGTCCTGATTCGAGGTCGTTGAGGAGGGGGGCAGCCCAACCCTTACTGGCGAAGAAGCATTTCCTGGATTGGCTTCGTGTCGTTTCCATAACACACAACAACACCGCCGCCAGAGCCTCCCAACGGCGACTCACTACGGGAAGACCAAACTACAACAAGGGCTATAAAACTACCTGTGGAAATGCCTCAAACTCCTACGAAAGCCTTATCAAATATGTGTGTTTGGGCGACGTAATGTTTAATAATATGACCCTTTAGACGCATTTTAAGGGGGTTTAACACGCCTTGGGTATATTCCTGTCCCTACTACCAATACTACTACTGCTCCTCCTCCTACTACTACTAAATAAGGTGAATAATAAGGTGCCCGTTATGACAGGAAGGCGGGAAGGAGGGAGTGTTATCCTAGGTAGAGGACACACAGACATTGGTTTACTAACAGGGTTGTGGATGAGTGGAATAGGCTTAGCAGTCATGTGGTGAGTGCCAATACAATTGTCACATTCAAAAATAGATTAGATAAATTCATGGACAGCGGTATTAGGTGGGGTTAGATACACGGGAGCTTAGGTTCAAAGGAGCTACCTTGTGCAGGCCTACCGGCCTCTTGTAGACTCCTACGTTCTTATGTTCTTATGTTCTGTTGCAGGGGTCGAGCACGCCAAGGAAATAAGAACATAGAAATACTATAAGGAATCTGCAAGAGGCCGATGGACCAAAACAAGGCAGCTCCTGTGATCCTAACCTCACCTAACCTCACTATCAATGAATTTATCTAACCTCTTCTTGAATGTATCCATCAAACTGGCACTCACAACATGACTGCCAAACCTGTTCCACTCATCCACCACTCTACTAGTACACCAATTCCTGCCTGTGTCATTGCTGAATGTGAATACATCTAACTTATACGTAAAAGGTCTCCTTCTTTACTCTTTTACAGGATCGACGTTTGGCGGGCTTTTGTTTTTCTCTATTTACTATTTGCTGTGTTATGTTATGTCCGTTAGCACTGTTATGTCTTTCTCTGACTTTTTTTCATTTCTGTGCTTTAATTCGTTCACAATTTCCCTCGTCTTAACTCTTGCCTCCATGCTCAAATTTTCCCTTATATATGTTCCTTTATACTGTTCTATGCCTTTTAGTATTCCACTCCGACTTATGATCATCTCAGCTTCCATTTGTGACCTTAACTACAAGAAGGTCCCCAAAAACCATTCCTGCATCAGTTGACGAGCCTTCACTATATAACTGTGCACTCCTACGGTCTGGCCCCTTCCCCCGCCTGTACCCACTCCATGAATCCACTTCCCATTCTTGCAATACTCCTGATGAAAAAATAACATCACCACCGCCAGCACTTGGAACCCGACAATATGGACGAAAAAGAATGTGTGTGTGTGTGTGTGTGTGTGTGTGTGTGTGTGTGTGTGTGTGTGAAAGGTAAAGTGCCGAAATATAAAGGACTAGAAACACAAAATTAACAATCTCTCTCTCTCTCTCTCTCTCTCTCTCTCTCTCTCTCTCTCTCTCTCTCTCTCTCTCTCTCTCTCTCTCTCTCTCTCTCTCTCTCTCTCTCTCTCTCTCTCTCTCTCTCTCTCTCTCTCTCTCTCTCTCTCAGGCAACATCCATTTGTGACAATCTGGCCCTGTTCCTCTTGTTCTTCAGAGACACACACACACACACACACACACACCTTCCCCCTCTCCTTCTCACCCTTCCTCAACCCTCGCATTCATCGTCCCTTCAAATTAGCCAGTCCGCCTTTCACCTATCGCCTCGCCCCATTCACGGCCTTCCAGTGATCCGCTTGAGAGGGTTACCAGGTCACGGCGGCGCCCTCACACGGCTTCCTCTCACTTGCCTCTCAAAGCGCTCACCACCTAGACCGTAATCCTTTTTTTTTTGTCCTCTTCTTATGTGGGAGGGGGGGGGGTTTCTTGCTGGGTTTTCATTTTCTCGGTATTCCTTTCCACTTTACTTTATGCCTTTCTCTCTCTCTCTCTCTCTCTCTCTCTCTCTCTCTCTCTCTCTCTCTCTCTCTCTCTCTCTCTCTCTCTCTCTCTCTCTCTCTCTCTCTCTCTCTCTCTCTCTCTCTCTCTCTCTCTCTCTCTCTCTCTCTCATATAGTGGTAGTAGTAGTGGTAGTAGTAGTAGTAGCAGTAGTAGTAGTAGTAGTAGTGGTAGTAGTAGTAGTAGTAGCAGTAGTAGTAGCAGGAGGAGGAGGAGGAGGAGGAGGAGGAGGAATAATACCAGCAGCAATATTTATGGAAAGAAAACTAACAAAAACAACAACAACAACAACGACAACAGAGAACAAGAGAAAAATATTAAGCAAAGAAAACAACAGCAAAAACAACAAGTGAAGCAGAAGCAATAACAACAACAGCAGCAGCAGCAGCAGTAAGAGTAAAAACGGAATTCGTGGTAACGGCGGCGGCGTTTGAGGAGGAGGAGGAGGAGGAGGTGGAAGGAAGAAAAAGGGAGCAGGTGGAGAAGGAGGGAGAAGGCGCAGAAGGGAGCAGGAGAGGGTGGGAGGCATGGGAGCGAGATAAGGGGGGAAGGAGGTGGAAGGGGAGTAGGAAGAGGGGGGAGCAGGTGGAGGGGGAGTGCAGAAAGTGAAAGGAGGGGGAAGAGGGGGGAGCAGGTGGAGGAGGAGGGGAAAAGGGGAAGGATGGGGGAGTGGGAGGGGGAGAGAGGATGATGGTGGAGCAAGTGGATGGGGAGGAGGAAGAAGGGGGACCAGGTGAAAGAAGAGGAGGAGGCGCAGAAGGGGGGAGAGGGGAACACAAAGAAACACAAAGGAAGAACAAACAACAGCAGACCTGCTGGTCCTTACGAGGTTGTTTGTGACAAGCTACACTAACTATCTAATCAAAGGTGGAAGATGAAGGACAGCAAAGGCGAAGGCTCCTCCCCACCCCCCCATCCCTCCAGCCAAAGCTGGCAGGAAAGGAAAAAGAACCATGCAGCATGGAAAAACTGCATGGAATTTATGTAGGAAAGAGGAAAGAACTACCATTACTGCTACCACTAACCGGGCGATAAAAGCGGACAAGGACACCAGTATTCGAAAGAACTTAACGTTATTACGACAATGAGTAATATCTTAGTTGCTGGTTGGATTCAAAACACTTGTCTAATCTATTCTTGAAGGCCGTAATTGTTGTACTATCAACGACATCACAAGGTAGATAATTCCAAACATTAACAACTCGATTGAAGAAGAAGTGTTTAGCTTCGTGCGACGAGAATCTTTTACCACTTATCTTCAAATTGTGATTTCTTCTTGTTCTATTTGATCGATCAATTGTAAAGTAATCTTCCGCATTAATATCACTGAATCCTTTAAACATTTTTAACACTTCTATTAGATCGCCTCGCATTCTTCGTTTTGATAGGCTGAATAAATTTACTTCATTGTTCATATGACAAATTTCTCAGCTTTGTTACTCTTCGTTGGACCCGTTCCAACTTTTCTATGTCTTTTCTGTAATAAAGGGACCAAAACTGTACACAGTACTCTAGACGGGGTCGAACCAACGAATTATACAGTTTTAATATTACTTTTTCCGATTTATTAATAAAGACTCGTCCGATGAAGCCAACCAATTTGTTTGCAGTTTTAACTACCTCTGAACAATGCTGACCGGGCTTTTAATCGCTTGATATAGTGATTCCAAGATCCTTTTCTTTACTTACTGCAGAAAGTTGTTGGCCATTCATTACGTACCGAACGCGATTGTTATTTTTTCCGATGTGCAACACTTTACATTTCTCAACGTTAAATTTCATTTGCCATTGATTGGCCCAACGTGCAAGTCGATCTATATCTGATTGTAAAGCTTCTTCGTCGAGTGTCGCAGTTACTTTACTAGCAATTTTTGTGTCATCAGCAAATTTTGATACTTTGCAAGTGAGCCCATCATCGATATCATTAACATAAATTAAGAAGAGCATGGGGCCAAGCACTGATCCTTGAGGTACGCCGCTTTTGACATCGAGCCAGTTAGATGTAACACCGTTTAGAACTACTCTCTGTTTCCGCTCAGAGAGCCAGTCCGCAAGCCAATTGTGAATGTTACCCGAGATACCGTGCGCCAGTAGTTTGCTGAGCAATCGTTGGTGGGGGGAGGGAGGAGGGGAGGGGAAGAGGGGGAGGGGATCGCAGGTATGTGAGTAGTTTGTCTAGATTAGCAAGACCTCATAAAACACAACTTATTTATTACCATAATAGTTTTCCTGATATAACACACACACACACACACACACACACACACACACACACACACACACACACACACACAACTTATTTATTTCATATCAGCCATACTAATTTTCCCGATAACACACACAACTTCTTTATTCCGCATCAACAATAATTATTTTCCTGACAACACGTCACATAACTGCTTTATTAAAAGTCAGCCATAATTTTCCCGAACACACACACACACACACAACTTCTTTACTCCGCATCAACCATAACATTTTTTCCCCTTTGACACGTAAATCCTGGGTGCTAAATTTCTCGTATATTCTTCTTCTGTGTGTGTTTGTTTGTTTTTCATCTTAATTAACTCTTTAGCCTTTTTAATCTTGCATCTCTTAATTATCTTTCTATCTTTTTTGTATTTATTTATTTTTATATTTTCATCTTTTTTATTTTTATTTTATCTCTATCTTTTATATTTTTTTCTCAATTTTCACATTTTATTGTTTTTATAATTTTTATTCTTTATCTTATCTTTTTATCTTATCGTTTTTATATTCTTATCTATTTTTATCTTTTTGCTTCTTTTTAACCTTTTTTTTTCTATTTTTCTTCCTTCGTACCAGACCCGTCTTTGTCTCGTACACGTCAATAACCTCATGCACGATATTTTGTTAGTGGCTCCTTCTCCTCCTCCTCCTCCTCCTACCCCTTCTCCTTGTTTCCCAGTAAGCAGCTTTTCATTCCTTCCCTTCTTCTTCTCCTCCTCCTCCTCTTCCCTCTTTGGTGTCATTATTTCCACACGGCGCTCCTGTTTTTCACCTTTATTTCGCTGCTTTTCCTTTGATCCTCTCGTGTGTCATCCTTGTTCCCCGTCCCCTCTTTCCCTGCGTCCCTTTCCCGGCAAAACAGAGGAGGCGAGTAAAAGGCCCGCCGGCGTCTGAGGGAGGAAGGCTGGGAGGGATTTATACGCGCGTCAGGCACTAAGATCGGTATTTTCAGACGCTCCCACCCCTCACATCAACTATTTCCAAGGGGCAAAAAGGAGAGCAGTCGGGTTCTACTGAGTGTCTTTTTAGGTTCACGGTTTAGAAGAAGGGTCAGACTACCACCTGGGCCGTAAAACTACCCCTGGAAAAGCCCAAAATCTTGTCAAATGTTTCTTAGGTTCACGGTATAGAAGAATGGTCAAACTACCGCCAGATTCATAAAACTACCACTGGAAATTCCCAAAGTCTTTTCAAATGTGTGTTTCTTGAGTTCATGTTACAGGACAAGGGTCAAACTACCACCAGATTCATAAGACTACCCCTGAAAAATGTCCAAAGTATTGTCAAATGTGTGATTCTTAGGTTCATGGTACAGAAGAAGGGTCAAACTACCACCAGGGTCATAAAACTGAGCCTGGAAATGCCAGTCTTGTCAAATTTGTGTTTCTTAGGTTCATGGTACAGAAGAACTAAGGATCAAACTACCACCAGGGCCGTAAACCTATCCCTGAAAATGCCCAAAATCTTGTCAAATGTGTTTCTTAGGTTCAAGGTATAGAAGAAGGGTCAACTACCACTTGGGCCATAAAATTACCCCTAGAAATTCCCAAAGTCTTGTCAAATGTGTGTTTCTTAGGTTCATGGTACAGAAGAAGGGTCAAACTACCACCAGGGTCTTAAATCTACCCCTGGAAATGCCCAAAACTCCTACGAAAGTCTTGTCAAATATGTATTTTTGGGTGCCGAAATGTTTAAGAATATGACACTAATATTTGGCACACATAGTTGACAAGGCATTCGTAGGTGTTCTGGGCCTTTCCAGGAGTAATTTTATGACCCTGGTGTTAGTCTGACCCTTCTACTGCAACGTGAACCTAAAGAAAACACTCACTAAAACCCGACTGATATCCTTTTTTGTCCTTTGAGCACAGTTGACGTGACGGCTGGAAGAGTCTGACACTACCAAGCTAAGACATTCCGTGCCCCTCGTGCCGGCGTGAAATATTTACCCCGAGCCCGAGCAGCAGCGGCGGGACGAGTCGGCTCAGGCACTCTCAGTATGCTTTGACTAGATAAACACTTCTTCCTCTTCCTCGTCGTCGTCCTGGGCTGGCGGTGAATTCTGGGGAGACACACGAACTCTTGCCGTGGCGATGTTCAGTTCCGGCGACAGTGGTGGTGATGGTGGTGGTGGTGGTGGTGGGTTCAGTGGTGTGTGTGTGTGTGTGTGTGTGTGTGTGTGTGTGTGTGTGTGTGTGTGTGTGTTTCTATCAAGCCATGTATAATGTAATGCCTCTGTCTCTTTAATAATTTTTCTTTCTATCTATCTATCTATCTATCTATCTATCTATCTATCTATCTATCTATAGCTATCTTTCTTTCTTTCTCTCTTTCTTTTTCTTTCTTTTTTGTCTGTAAAAGCCCGCGCGTGTGAAGAATGAATTGTCGGTCTTACATCAGGGGAAGCTTATGGGATTTCAGAGAACTTCATCCGTCACTCCGGTAAGGCATTTTTCTCATAGCAATAGCCCGGCGATGCGAGAGGCGAGAGGCGCGAACTATTATGCTGTACAAATATGGGCAGGAATAACACACACACACCGGCTGTCATGCATGCAAAGAGCGCGGGGCTTGCCAAGGGGTGAGGCGGATCATTGCCAATTTCCCGACACGTGCAGCCGAGGAGCGGTGATTTACAGTGCCTCAGTGACGACCATATTCTTGAACCTTTCGCCGCTCTAACACATACTTTTGACATGGCTTTCGTAGGATTTGTGGGCATTTCCAGGGGTAGTTTAATAACCCTGGTGGTAGTTTGACCCTCCTTCTGTACCATGAACGTGAAAAAACACTCATGAAAACCCGATCAATCTCCTTTTCGACCTTTGGAAATAGTTAACGTGAGGCTCGAAGGGTCTATAGTGACCAGAGGTTCTCAAACTGGGTGCCGCGGACAGTGCCGCGGGGTGCCACAAGATCATCGTGAATTTTTAATCTTTTTTTTTCTTCTGTTTATGTTAGTCTGCATTTATAACTCTTAAGTTAATCTAATTCGACTGATGAGTTCTGTTTGGGCATGTACTGCACCGTACGTTAATTTTGGTTTGAGAATGGATAATCATTTTAATTCATTAATTAAAGTAATTTAAACAGGTACAATTGAGTATAAGAAGTTGATCCATGTGAGGTGTGTGTGTGTGTGGGGGGGGGGGTGAAAAAGGGGTGCCACAAAAGGATTTACATAAGTTCAGGGTGCCATCACTGAAAAATGATTGAGAGCCTCTGGTCTATACGAATACCAACCTTTTAAAGTACCTTACTAACGCCCATATTCTTGAACCATGCGGCGTCCATGCACACACGTTTAACAAGGCTTTCGTAGGGGTTGTGGGGATTGCCATGGTCAGCTTTATGACCCTGGTGGTTGTTTGAGAAAGTTTCTGCACCGCGAACGTGTTGTTGTTGTTGCTGTCGCTGCTGTTGTTGTTTTTGTTCTTCTTCTTCTACTTCATCTTCTCCTTTTCTTGCTCTCTTCCTTCTCCTTCTTTTTTTCTCTTCTTCTTTTTTTCTACTTCATCATCATCATCATCATCTTCCTCCTCATCTCCATCTTCTTCGTCTAAATCGTCATCATGTTCTTCTTCTCCTACTTCTTCTTCATTTTCTTCTTAATTTCTTCTTGTTTTCTCTTCTTGTTCTTGTTCTTCTTCTTCTTAATTTCTTCTTGTTTTCTCTTCTTGTTCTTGTTCTTGTTCTTGTTCTTCTTAATTTCTTCTTGTTTTCTCTTTTTGTTCTTGTTCTTCTTCTTGTTCTTCTTCTTCTTCTTAATTTCTTCTTGTTTTCTCTTCTTGTTCTTGTTCTTGTTCTTGTTCTTCTTCTTCATCATTTTCTTCTTAATTTCTTCTTGTTTTCTCTTCTTGTTCTTGTTCTTGTTCTTCTTCTTCATCATTTTCTTCTTAATTTCTTCTTGTTTTCTCTTCTTGTTCTTGTTCTTGTTCTTCTTCTTCATTTTCTTCTTAATTTCTTCTTGTTTTCTCTTCTTGTTCTTGTTCTTGTTCTTCTTCTTCTTCTTAATTTCTTCTTGTTTTCTCTTCTTGTTCTTGTTCTTCTTGTTCTTCTTCTTCATTTTCTTCTTAATTTCTTCTTGTTTTCTCTTCTTGTTCTTTTTCTTCTTCTCCTACTTCTTCTTTACCATCCATAGTGACGCGTTTGCCCTCTATTTTGCCTTTAGAAGTGATTGCTGTAGGCGAAGGGAGCGTCTAAGAATACCGACATTAGACCCAGTGCACTTGCTAGCCCTTCACGTGTTCTATTTTCCTTTTACCATTAATGTTAACACTAAAAGTAACAATTTTAAGTAGCCAGAACAAGATTTTTTTCTTTTTCATGTAGTTCGGAAATATAACTAAACACCTGAGTTTGTTTCCCTCCCTGGTGACCGTTGACACCAAGAGTAAATTTTTTGGGAATCCAGAACAACGCATTTTTGCTTCGAATCAAACCTTAAGTGTTTGAGTCTCTTTCTTTCTCATTACCGTTAACACCATAAGTTACTATTTTGAGAAACAAGAACAATATACTTTACGATGCCGCTTCGAATAAAACATTAAACATCTGATTCTTAACTTTCTGTCATTAACGTTAACGCTAAACTAACTATTTTGAGATGCCAGAATAACACATTTTTGACGCCGCTTCAAATTACTATACATTAAACATCTGATTCTTAACTTTCTCTCATTAACACTGACGCCAAAACTAACTATTTTGAGAAGCCAGAACAGCGCATTTTTGACGCCGCTTGGAATTATACATCAAACATCTGATTTTAAACTTTCTCTCATTAACGTTGACACTAAAACTAACCATTTTGAGGAGCCAGAACAACACATTTTTGACGCAGACTGGAATTAAACATTACATATCCGAGTCTAAACTTTCTCTTCTCTTTCTTTCTGCATATCATAATACGAACTTCCGTTCCTCGAGTCAGGCGGAGGAGGAAGCATGCATACTTCATCAAAGCAGAGGCGGGGCAAAACGAAGCTCCGGAAAAGTCTCTTCTCATGAATGTTAATCATATGGATGCTGTTGTCTGGGCGCCCGAAGGAACACACCGGGACGCGGCGCATTGTAAGAGTACTCACATTATTTATATATATATATATATATATATATATATATATATATATATATATATATATATATATATATATATATATATATATATATATATATATATATATATATATATATATATATATATATATATGTATATATATTTTTTTTTTTTACAACAAAGGAGACAGCTCAAGGGCACACAAAAAGAAAACTAATAAAAAAGACCGCTACTCGCTGCTCCCAAAAAAGAATTAAAAGAGATGGCCGAAAGAACGATCAATTTCGGGAGGAGAGGTGTCCTGATACCCTCCTCTTGAAAAAGTTCAAGTCGTAGGCAGGATGAAATACTGATGAAGAAAGTTGTTCCAGAGTTTACCAGCGTGAGGGATGAAAGAGTGAAGATGCTGGTTAACTCTTGCATAAGGGGTTTGGACAATGTAGGTAAGAGCATGAGTAGAAAGTCGTGTGCAGCGGGACCGCGGATAGGGGAGGCATGCAGTTAGCAAGTTCAGCGAAATATCGATAGAAGATAGAAAGAGAAGCAACATCGCGGCGGAATTTAAGAGGTAGAAGGCTATCAGTAGGAGGAGGAGAGCTGATGAGACGAAGAGCTTTACACTCCACTCTGTCCAAAAGAGCTGTGTGAGTGGAGCCCCCCCACACGTGAGATGCATACTCCATACGAGGGCGGACAAGGCCTCTGTATATAGATAGTAACTCCGCAGGGGAGAAGAACTGGCGGATACGATACAGAACGCCTAACTTCAAGGGAGCTGATTTAGCGAGGGAGGATATATGAAGTTTCCAGTTGAGATTTTGAGTTAAGGATGGACCGAGGATGTTTAGTGTTGAAGACGGTGAAAGCCGAGTGTTGTCAAAGAATAGGGGATAGGTGTTTGGAAGATTGTGTCGAGTTGAGAGGTGGAGTAATTGAGTTTTTGGGGCACTGAAGGATACCAGATTCCTTCTGCCCCATTCGGAAATGATAGCAAGGTCTGAGGTTAAGCGTTCTGCAGCCTCCAGTCTGGAGTTGTGTACTTCTTGTTGAGAGGGTCTTCTATTGAAAGAAGTTGAATAATGCAGAGTGGAGTCGTCGGCGTATGAGTGGACAGGACAGTTTGTTATGGAAAGAAGATCATTGATGAATAACAGGAAGAGAGTGGGTGATAGGACAGAGCCCTGTGGAACGCCACTGTTGATAGGTTTAGGGGAAGAGCAGTGACCGTCTATCACCGCAGAGATAGAATGGCCGGAAAGGAAACTGGAGATAAAGGAACAGAGAGAGGGATAGAATCCGAAAGAGGGCAGTTTAGAAAGCAAAGACTGGTGCCAGACTCTATCGAAGGCTTTCAATATGTCTAGCGCAGCAGAGAAAGTTTTTTATTTATATTTATATTTATTTATTTATATTTATTTATATTTATAGTATACCTGGATATGAAAAGTGACAGTAAAACACAGGGAAGCACAGAAATGACGATTATATGACAAGTACCTGTAACAAATTTCGACATAAACAGTCCCATAGACGAGCAGACACAAATATAACAATAAAGAGTGATCGTGACAGTCAAATAGTAGAAAACACAGAACTGACGGTAATGTAACGAGGATTTTCAATCTTCCTCATGCAGAAAATTAATACACACGAGCTCTGCCTAATTACGGGGAGGCGGTGGCCGAGTGGTCAGCGTGCAGGCTTGGTGACCCCATGGACCTAGGTTCGAGAACCACCGAAACGCGTTGATTTTTTAACCATCGCCGAGTGGCGGAAGATTACCCATATGCTGCCCAGATCTTCATATCAACCCTAACTTCAGCGACTTCAGTCAAGAGGAGCACCGGGGGGCAGCATGAGCCATGCAAGAGTTATATATCACGGCAGCCAGTATAAATGAAATTCGCCTGCGCCACTAACGGGTCGGGGTCGCCCAAGATGCCCCTCAAGACAGCCTATCGGCGCTACAAACAGCACCAAAAAAAGGTTACAACCCTGCATACATAAGTTAAAGAACTTGTGAGAAACTATACAGGAAATCTCTTGTATCTGATGTTGCATCGGAAACCTCACCATTATGGATTGTATAGGATTGTAAAACTTTATTCGGGCGGTTACAAACACACTGGAAATAGCGATCATTTGACGAGGATTTTCTACAGACTTCGACAAGCAGAAAATTCACACTCGCACGTTGCCTTCCTGCGAGACTCATCACCCGCCCGCGTGACGCACTGCACGTTAACTAAAGCCATAAACGACGCACTCTGTCTCAGGTTACGGCCACGGCTGCACCTGGTCCTTGTCACGGGCTTCACCCATGCCCCCGTCGACCCTTCTTCATAAACGTCTCAAGTCCCTCAAAGATCGTGGCTCATGCGTTGCCTTAAGGGGATTGTGTGGTTTAGGAGACACAGGCAAACAAACACACAAAGACACATATTCTCAGACACTTTCGGATCCCACAACAACATTTTCCAAGGCCACAAAAAAGATTAGTCGGGTTCTCATGAGTGTTTTTTCACGTTCATGGTGCAGATGCCTTGTCAGACTATCACTACGCTCATGAAACTACCCATGGAAACACTAACACAACCCCTACTAAAGCCTTATCAAATGTGTGTGTGTTAATGAAAGAAATGTTTGAGACTATGAACCTGACACCTAAGAAAACAACTGATATATAGTGCGTGATTTTAGACACAAACACAAACATTAGGACACAAAAAGATTACTGCGATATAGTGGTCCATGAGATAGGGAAACACACACATCATAACATAAGACAACTGATACATCGTGGTTAAGGAGACACAAACACACTAAAACACACACAAAAAGACAACTCAAAACATCACCCATACACACAAAACAAGATGGGAAGAAAAGAGAGATGGTAGGATAAGAAGAGAAGTAAGAAAGAGGAAGGAAGAGAGGAAAACAGCTGAAGAGGAGAGAAGAAGCCTCCAAATATGCGAGAATCTGGGCTTAAAACACATACAACTGGGATATCGTGGTTCAGAGGACACAAGAAAACAACTCAAGACATCACTTATAAAAAACACCCAAACAAGCCTAATTATAAGTAAGCCGAAGACATAAAAGACATAAAAGAAGACATTTGGGACACCGTGGTTAAGAAGACAGGCAAAAAACATACTAAGACACAAGAAAACAACACACTACATCACTTATAAACACACAAACAAACCTAATTATAAGTAAGCCGAGGACATAAGAGACACAAGAGAAGACAACTGGGACACGGTGGTTAAGAAGACAGGCAAACAACATAACAAGAAAACAACACACTACATCACTAACAAGCCTAATTATAAGTAAGCCGAAGACATAAATGACGTAAAAGAAGACATTTGGGACACCGTGGATGAGAAGACAGGCACACCAAACACACAAAGACACAAGAAAACAACTGAAGACATCACTCGTCCACACACAAACAAATCTAAGTAAACAAAGAGGCGACACACACCGATGTTAAACTGCTCCTTCTCTTCTTCTTCTTCTTCTTCTTCTTCTTCTTCTTCTTCTTCTTCTTCTTCTTCCTCCTCCTCCTCCATGACCACCATTACAACACTGCACGGGTCCTGATGCCCAAACATTTGCAAGTCGTTTCCATAATGGTCTCCTCGCCTCAATGATGACCCTCCACCGCCACGCCCTCCCAGACCCTACATGCCCCCAAGGCACCGTTGACCTACCCGTCAAACGACTAACTGAAGACCTTACGACGACAATAAAATCACAGCTGTCCGTCTACCAGCGCCATAGTCACTTTGTTGTTTGTGTTTTGAGGGCCATAACACACACACACACACACACACACACACACACACACACACACACACACACACACACACACACATATAGATAGATATATAAATAGATAGAAAGATAGATGGATAAAGAGATAAGAGTATACTGACCACGAAATGCAGGTAAAATGTTGATATTACACACACACACACACACACACACACACACACACACACACCTCAGGAACCTTATGAAACCTACCTATAAATACTTGCGTTGTTTACGATGCAAATATAACATTGTAAAAAACAAAACAGGCGGGCACTTGTGTGTGTGTGTGTGTGTGTGTGTGTGTGTGTGTGTGTGTGTGTGTGTGTGTGTGTATGTGTGTCTCTCTTTTTTCTCACTCTGTCACTCACTCAGTCGTGATTGTCTGGGTGTAATTTGTTTGTCTGTCTGTCTGTCTGTCTGTCTGTCTGTCTGTCTGTCTGTCTGTCTATTTATCTATCTATCTATATATCTATCTATCTGTGTCTGTCTTTGTCTATTTGGTTCTGCTCTCTCTGCATATAAATGTCTGTCTGCCTCCAATTACCCGCCTCTCTGTCTGGCTGGCTGTTAATCTGCCTGTCTATCTGTCTATTTAACTCCATAGCTACCCCCCCTTTACCTCCTCTCTCTGTTTCTCTCCATCTTCTCACCCTCTACCTCTCTCTCTCTCTCTCTCTCTCTCTCTCTCTCTCTCTCTCTCTCTCTCTCTCTCTCTCTCACCTATGTAGTCTGTTTTAGGTCTTCGTTGAATCCAAGCTCTCAAGACACTAAAGTTTACATTATTACAAAAGGAAGGAAGGAAGGAAGGAAGGAAGGAAGGAAGGAAGGAGGAAAGGAAGGAAGGAAGGAAGGAAGGAGGAAAGGAAGGAAGGAAAGGAAAATGATACAATGGAGGGGAGGAAGGAGGTAAAAGAGGGAGGGAGGCAGTCAAGCTCTTAACACACTAAGACAAACGTAACACCAATTAAGAGAAGGAAGAAAGGAATGAAGTAAGGAAGTAATGAATCAAGGAAGAAAAATGGTACAAAGAAAGGAGGAAGGAAAAAAGATGAGGAGGTAGTCAAGCTCTCAACACACTCAGACTAACGCAACACCAAAAAAGGAAGGAAGGAAATGGTACAAAGGAGGAGGGAGAAAAGAGGGGAGGCAGTCAAGCTCTCAACACAGCAAGACAAACGTTACCACCAGTCAAGCTCTACAGCAAGACAAACGTTACCACCAGTCAAGCTCTCAACACAGCAAGACAAACGTTACCACCAGTCAAGCTCTCAACACAGCAAGACAAACGTTACCACCAGTCAAGCTCTCAACACAGCAAGACAAACGTTACCACCAGTCAAGCTCTCAACACAGCAAGACAAACGTTACCACCAGTCAAGCTCTCAACACAGCAAGACAAACGTTACCACCACTCAAGCTCTCAACACAGCAAGACAAACGTTACCACCACTCAAGCTCTCAACACAGCAAGACAAACGTTACCACCACTCAAGCTCTCAACACAGCAAGACAAACGTTACCACCACTCAAGCTCTCAACAGCAAGACAAACGTTACCACCAGTCAAGCTCTCAAGACAGTCAGACAAACGTTACCACCAGTCAAGCTCCCAACATTTGCAAACATTATCACTAAGGCTCTTCATCTCATCAACTCTCCTCCACTTACTGACAGTCTTCTACCTCTAAAATCCGCCGCCACATTGCCTCTTTCTATCTTCTATCGATATTTTCACGCTGACTGCTCTTCTGAACTTGGCATAACTTTATGCCTCCCTCCCTCCTGCGGCCCTTTGCACTCGACTTTCTATTCTAGCTCATCCCTAGACTGTCCAAACCCCTTATGCAAGAGTTAACCAGCATCTTCATTATTTCATCCCTTACACTTTTACACTCTGAAAAGTCTCAAACAACCTTCTTTTGTGTGTATTTTCTCCTGCCTATGACTTCAATTCCTCCCGAAATTGACCTCTCTTTTGGCCACCCTTCTAAACTTTATTTTTTTTTATATAGGGGCAGTGATTGAGGTTTCTTTCTTTCACTATTATTTTTTGCCTTGAAATGCTTCCTTTTACTGTGTAAAAAATCAGGCAAAGGTTATCCCTGGCCTGGCTCTCGACACACTAACTAAGGGAAAATTATGACTGGCGACGCTTCTTGTAAACACGGAACAATTAATATTAAACTCCGGGACAAAAATAAATATACGAGTTAATGTTTAAGGCGCACAGGTAGCAGCTAGGGTTCTGTCCACACCTGCACAGACACACACACTTTCCGGGACACATTAAACTGCAGACAAACAATTTATTTCAGTGCTCACGTCCGAGGAATCAGAGAGAACAAGAAATAAATAAGAATATAAACTGATGGATGAGGTATATGGGGAAGGCCTCGATAGATAGATAGATATATGGAATGCTAAATGTATGATAGATAGATAGAGGATAGATAAATTGAGAGAGAGAGAGAGAGAGAGAGAGAGAGAGAGAGAGAGAGAGAGAGAGAGAGAGAGAGAGAGAGAGAGAGAGAGAGAGAGAGAGAGAGAGAGAGAGAGAGAGAGAGAGAGAGAGAGAGAGAGAGAGAGAGAGAGAGAGAGAGAGAGAGAGAGAGATAGAGAGAGAGAGAGAGAGAGAGAGAGAGAGAGAGAGGAGAGAGAGAGAGAGAGAGAGAGAGAGGTAGAGAGAGACGCCTACATAACAATTACTATTTCTACCGTGACAAAGTTTAATGTTGCTGTTGTTATTGTTGTTGTTGATGCATTTCTTTTTTATCTTTTATTTTCATCAATTTTCCATAACTCTCTCTCTCTCTCTCTCTCTCTCTCTCTCTCTCTCTCTCTCTCTCTCTCTCTCTCTCTCTCTCTCTCTCTCTCTCTCTCTCTCTCTCTCTCTCTCTCTCTCTCTCTCTCTCTCTCTCTCTCACACAGCTGATGATCATTGTATAAAAGGTGCATAACGCAGTATGGCCACACGTAAGACAACAGAGACCAAACATTACAAAGGAAAAGCAAGAATCAACGTCAGTAAAAGTGGAGAGCAAACAGACCAGAACGACCAAGGAGAGAGATGGATATGGAGAAAGACTGCCATGGGTGTGCGGGTGTGTGTGTGTGTGTGTGTGTGTGTGTGTGTGTGTGTGTGTGTGTGTGTGTGTGTGTGAGGGGGGCGTGGAATGGAAACGGCGTGTAATGCGGCGATGGTGGCTGATACGGCGGAACAGATGAGGTGGGAAAGGCAGAGAGAGTGGCGGGATGAGTGGCAGAGTGAGTGAACCAGCAGGCCGCTTCCTTCCACCCCTCACATCAACTGTTTACAAAGGCCAAAAAGGAGATTAGTCTGGTTCTCGTGAGTGTTTCCTTTGGTTCATGGCACAGAAGAAGGGTCAGACTACCACCGGGGCCGTAAAACTACCCCTGGAAATGCCTAGAACTTGTACGAAAGCCTTGTCAAATGTGTGTTCCTGGGAGCCGAAATATTAATGAATGCGACCTCATGATAGACACACACACACCACACACACACACACACACACACACACACACACACACACACACACACATAGGACCAGTGCTTCCTCCGAACGTTGGTTAGCTGCAGAAATTGCGGACTTCAGCGGGTCGTGTATGCATGCCTCTGATAACCGATAGACAGCTGAAGTAGTAAGGGTCGTCTTAAACATTTCATGCCCTGGTACACACATTTGACAAGGCATTAATAGGAGGTTTGAGTATTTCCAGCGGTAGTTTTATGACCCTGGTGGTAGTGTGGCCATTCTTCTGGACCATGAACGTAAAGAAACACTCCATGAGAACGCGTTTAGATGATACAGTATTAGTAACAGATAGTGACAGAAGTGAGGGTCATATTATTAACACTTCGTCCCTCAAGCACACACACATGTAGCAGTTTCATTTCCATTTTGAGTGAGTGGAACTTTCCCCATGGATAGTTTTATAACCCTGGTGGTGGTAGAGGCCCATTCTCTTTCTGTACCATGAAGGTAAAGAAACACTCATGGGAACGCGTTTAACCTCTTTATTGGCCTTTAGAAATAGTTGATGTAAGAGAAAGAAGCGTCTAAGAAACCGACCTAAGAATCTCAGCCCAGGAACTGCAGACGGCCTCCTACAGACTCATGTGCTTAGGGCTCAAGGAGTGCACACCTAAAACACTGTTAATGGGAAGAGTGGTAACCAGGGACATGTGGGGAGTGATAAAGAGTGATGATGATGTGATATATTAAGTGTAGAAGTGAGTAAAGGGGTGATGAGTAATGTAAAGTGGTATTATGGTAAAGATGGTGACCGTGGGGAGTGATGAAGGTATGACGGTATTATAGTGAGATAAGTAAACCGTAAGGTGATGAAGGTGACAGTAATGTAGTAAGATGGTAACTGTAGAAGTGATGAAAGTGACAGTAATATAGTAAGATAGTAACCGTCAAGAAGTGATAAAAGTGACAAGTAATATAGTGCAGATAGTAATGTAGCGTAAGAAGTGATGAAAGTGACAGTAATATAGTAAGATAGTAACCGAGAAGTGATGAAAGTGACAGTAATATAGTAAAGATGGTAACCGTAGAAGTGATGAAAGTGACAGTAATATAGTAAAGATAGTAACCGTAGAAGTGATGAAAGTGACAGTAATATAGTAAGATAGTAACTGTAGAAGTGATGAAAGTGACAGTAATATAGTAAGATAGTAACTGTAGAAGTGATGAAAGTGACAGTGTGTGTATGATGAGATGGTGACAAGTAGAGTGATGAAGGTGACGGTGAATTAACCATGAGTGAGATTGGTAACCGTGGAGAGGTGATGAAGTGACGGTATTATAGTAAAGATGGTGAACCTGTGGGGAGTGGAGAAATTGACTGATGATATGGTAGGATGGTGACCGTGGAAATTGATTGAAGTGACAGTGTGTAGTGAGATGGTACTGTGGGGAGTGAGTGAAGTGACTGATATTATAATTGGATAGTAAACCGTGGGGAGTGGTGAAAGTGACATTAATGGTAGTGGATAAGTGACAAGTAGGTGAAGTGACGTTAATATGAGTAAAGATGGTGGCTGTGGGGAAGTGACAGGGTAATATATTGAAGATGGTAACAACGTGAAATTGATGAAAGTGACGGTAATATAGTAAGATGGTAACTGTAGGTGGTAATACTGACAAGATGGTAACCGTAGAGTGAGAAATTGACGGTAATATAGTAAGATGGTAACTGAAGTGATGAAGCGACGATGTGCCCGATAAAGATAGTAACCGTAGAAATTGATAAAGTGACGGTAATATAGTAAGATAGTAACTGTAGAAGTGATGAAAGTGACGCAATATAGTAATATGGTAAGATAGTAACTGTGAAAGTGATAAATCAGTAGGGTGATGACAGTAATATAGTAAGATAGTAACTGTAGAAGTGATGAAAGTGACAGTAATATAAACAACAACAGTAAGATAAAAGTGTGTGAAATATAGTAATCTGTAGAAGTGATAAAGTGACAGTAATATAGTAAGATAGTATCTGTAGAAGTGATAAAAGTGACAGTAATATAGTAAGATTTTAACTGTAGAAGTGATGAAAGTGACAGTAATATAGTAAGATAGTAACTGTAGTAGTGATGAAAGTGACAGTAATATAGTAAGAGTATATAACTGTAGAAAGAGATAAAGAGGAGGTGAGTCTGGACCTAAATAACAGGATGGACTCCAGGCTGTGGGAAGGATACAGGCAGAACTGTTTATGAATAACGTGGTGAATGAATGGAACAGACTGAGAAGAGTGTGCATAGCTTAAGAACATACGATTTTTTCTGTTCCATGAACTCAAGCAGACAGAACCGACAGGAAAACAGGTTGAGAGGTGAAATCGAGAACCTTTACTGGAGAGCAGGACTGAGTATGCTGATGTTAAAGAGAGCTGAGAACGTTTGGGAGGGAAGTTGTGCTGTGGTAGCTAATGATTCTCTCTCTCTCTCTCTCTCTCTCTCTCTCTCTCTCTCTCTCTCTCTCTCTCTCTCTCAAAGCAGAAAGACTTTTATTTTGCATACGTGAACAAAACATTAGGATAGAGGATGATGATGATGATGATGATGATGATGAGATAAGAGGAGGAGGAGGAGGAGGAGGGAAGAAAGGAGGAAAAGTTGAAGGAAGAAGAGTAGGAGGAGGAGGATGAAAATGATGACGATGATGCCTTATAAAATTAATTACCCCAACAAATCCGAATTGATAATGCAAGAGAGATGAAAAATCGATGTAAAATAAACAAGTCGTGGACGCGTCACTTCTTCACTCTTGATCACGTGGCTGTCCTCGGCAAATTGAGCCCCGCGCGCCGGCCCGCTCAGCGGCGACACCTGTTATAACACCTGTGAATACGCATTACGCGAACACACCAATTTGCTAGTCAAGGGAGAGCCAGGTAAAACATGCAAGATATATATATATATATATATATATATATATATATATATATATATATATATATATATATATATATATATATATATATATATATATATATATATATATATATATATATATATATATATATATATATATATATATATATATATATATATATATATATATATATATATGTTTTTTTACAGAGAGGAAGCTAGCTTAAAGTATAAATTAAATGAGAAACAAAAAACAAAAAAAGTTAGTCCTAGTTCCTACTTAAATATATCATAAGAAAGTATCACGAGTGGCCATAAGAGAGGTCAAAGAGAGGTAAAGTTGGGGGGCATAAGCTATAGTTGTGAAAGCGTGGCCTCGGTGCTCATCTCCTACTACATTAACCCTTGAGCCTGTGGTGAGGATAACATGAATAATTGTGTGTAGTTGTGCTAATATACGATTCTTCTTCTATTTACTCATAATATGCAGCTCTTTGCTGGAATTTCAAGATCTTTTCTGATTCTTTTCTTCTTCCTCCTCCTCCTTCTCCTCCTTCTCCCTCCTCCCTCCTCTCATCTTCTTCTATCTTCTTTTCTTCCTTCAGCGCACAACACAACAAACTTCCTTTCCTTCATTTTCCTCCTCTTTCTTCTTCCTCTTTCTTCTTCCCTCAGCGCACCGACACAACAAACTTCTTTCCTTGTTTCTTTCTCTCCTCCTCCTCTTTCTTCTTTCATCTTCTTCTTTCCCTCAGCGCGCACCGACACAACAAACGTCCTTTTCCTTCATTTTCCTCCTCCTCCTTCTTTCTTTTCATCTTCTTCTTTCACTGTCAGCGGCAATTTACCGATTACAACAAACTTCCTTTTTCCTTCATTTTCCTCCTCCTCCTCTTCTTCCTCTTTCTTCTTACTGCCAGCTCAGCGGTACTGACACAACAAAACGTCCTTTCCTTCATTTTCCTCCTCCTTCTCTTCTTCTTCATCTTCTCTTCTTTCCCGTCAGCGCACCGACACAACAAACAAACTTCCCATCCTTCATTTTCCTCCTCCTTCTTCTTCCTTCTTCTTCTTTCACTGTCAGCGTCACCGACACAACAAACCCTTTTCCTTTCATTTCGACTAAGGAGAAAGGTAAAAGAAGCACAGTTTTCAAGATTTCTTCGAACGCGCTATTCTTGTTAATCTGAGCCTGCTGATCCAACGACTACTTATTGCCCTTTCCTCCTTCTCCACTTGCTGTTGTTGTTGAGGTGGTGGTGGTTCTGTTATTGTTTACTTCTTCCCTTATTTTATTTTCCTTTTCCTTTTATTAATCTTTCTCTCTTTCATCATCATCTTTTTTTTCTTTCTTCTTGAACTTATTCCCTTGCTTCATCTTTTCTCTTTTTTTTCCTCCTCTTCCTCCTCTCTCCCTTTTCTTCCTCCTCCTCTTCCTCTCCCTCCTCTCCTCTCTCTCCTCTCCTCCTCAATAATATTTTTCAATAACAGAGTCGTCGATCACTGAATGTGACTCCACCGCTGTGTGTGTAGTTAGCGCACAGAGTAACAATAGCTTTTAGTCTCTGATAAGTAATTTGTGGATATAAGATTATACTGACCTTTTCTGCATGTTTTCAGACAGATTGCAGCAAGACTAACCTATATTCATATAATTTCCCCACAACCTAGACTGCAGTATGAAATACCAATAGAGTAAAGCAAATAGTTATCGTCCGGCATGATTATAGGAAGCAGGTGTACAGGACAGGTTACTTGCAGTGCCTAGTACCGTTTAGTAAAACGAGGATCAAGCCCACCCAGCCCCTGAACCACACACCTCACCCATCGAGACATGGGGATTCTTGGGCTGCTCCCTGTAGGCCACCCGGCCTCTTTCCAGCCTCCTTGCATTTCTATGTTCTTATGTTCTTATGAATAAGCAATTTCTTTCCTGGCTGTTTAGGTTACCAGTAGCAAGTTATGGTACTTCCTCTTATTTCTCTTTATCAGAAAATTTCCATGTCCCTCTTTCCTTTAAAGGTACATGGGTGTTCTCTTTCATCCATTTCTGCTGCACGCTGCCGGAGGGAGAGGTGGGTGGGAGGAGCCCATTTATTCTGCGGTCCTGTCCTACCACACGTAGCTTGATTAGTAGTAGTGGTAGTAAACAGACACTCGCCATAGACCGATAGGAGTCTTCTGGTGTCTTGTTCTCTATGGCCCCATGGTTCTCCTCCCTCCTCCTCCTTCCTCTCCTCCTTTCATGTACCGACATTTATGGATCCCTTTTTCCTTCATATTCAAGCAGACTACGGGCAATTATATTAAAACAACGGCGCTATATATAAATAATGCCCAATAATACCTTTGACATGATAAATTATATACGAAATAATGAACTGAAATAGGAGAACAAAGAATGAGAGGAGAGAGAGAGAGAGAGAGAGAGAAGAGAGAGAGAGAGAGAGAGAGAGAGAGAGAGAGAGAGAGAGAGAGAGAGAGAGAGAGAGAGAGAGAGGAGATTTACACATTAGATTTGTTATAGAAAATCAGACCACAGCAGACCTCATGGTCCAGACTCTGGTGGTCTGTCCTTAAACCTAAGTGATTTTACATTAATCAGAAGACTCCAAAACGTTGCATTTACTCTAGTTGATGGATTAAGTTGAAGTTGAAGGGATATCGAGCTTTATTTTCTTGAAGGAGTTATTACACTGACCACTGATGATGGAAGTTTATTCCACTTTCTCGCACTCATAAATGTTGGTCGAAGAAAATTTGCAGATCTGAATTTGTACTTGTCTACATCTGAGACAAAAAAAGTGATTTACATTAATCAGAAGACTTCAAAACGTTGTAGTATTTCTACTCTAGTTGATATTAAATTGAAGGAAGTGACGGCTCTGAGCTTATTTTTGAAGGAGTTAATCGTGTTACACTGACCACTGATGGTAGCTTATTCCATTCTCTCGCACTGATAACGTTGGTGAAGAAAAATTTGGTGCAGTCTGGAATTTACTTGTCTACATCAGGACTGAGGTTAAAAGTACCAGGTAATTACAGGCCCATTAGTCTAACTTCTGGTTGTAGAGTACGCTACTTGAGGGCATAATTAGAGACAAAATTTCAGTGAGTTACCTTGAAAGCCACTCATTAATTGGGATTCACAACATGGCTTCGAAACAAAGATCCTGCCTATCAAACCTATTAACCTTTTTTATAACGACTCATACTTTCACTGTTTGTGACGTAACCAAATCACTGGACGTAGTCTATCTTGATTTCAGAAAGCGTTTGACTAAAGTCCCGCATCATAAATAAATTTGCACAAATTAAAGCTAAATAGGTATTGACGGTCAAGTAAACCAATGGATCGCGAATTGGTTGAGACAACAGACAACAAAGAGTAGTGATTGACGGATTTAACTCAGAGTGGGCGCCGGTCACTATGGCGTCCTCATGGCTCGGTTCTTGGTCCAGTGCTCTTCATTATTTACGTAATCAACGACGTGGATGTTGGACTCAATAACCGCATTATAAATTTGCAGACGACACAAAGATTGGTAACTCAGAGTTCTCACTCGACGAAGACAGGCAAAGCCTCCAAGAGGATTTTGCACAAAATTTCAGCTTTGGTCTGATAGATGGAGATGCTCTTGCTAACGTAGACAAGTGCCAGGTCCTTCGGTTGGGTTCTACGAGGAATAAGAAGTTCGATTACGAAATGCGCGGCGATTAAACTCCAAAGCGTTCAATGCGTCAAGGACTTGGGGTCAAAATCGCGTCAAACCTCAAATTTCACAGCAATGCATCGATGCAGCAAATAAGCAAACAGAATGTTGGACTTCATTAAAAGAAACTTTTATTCAAGAATAAAGATGTAATACTCGCTCTACAACAGTTTAGTCAAACCCCACTTGGAATATGCGGTACAGTTTTGGTCTCCCCACCATGCAAAGTTGATATTGCGCTAAATTAGAAGTTGGTGTTCAGCGTCGGGCAACGAAAATGAGACAGAGAATGCTGGCTAGATGTGCCAAGTTTAATTAATGTATGTCTGCCCAGCAGTAGCGAGGCTGTGGGGGAGAAGAAGAACGCGTCAGCGGGCAGCAGGGAGCAGGAGAAAGACGGAACACTGGTCGGCACTGTTCAAGACTTTGCCGCCGCCTCTCACATCAACTATTTCCGAAGGCCAAAGGGATGAATCGGGTTCTAATGAGCGTTGTGCATTTTAGGTTCACGATACAAAGAAGGTCAAACCGATCACCAGGGTCATAAAACTATTGGAAGGAAATGCCCCAAACTCTTGCGAAAGCCTTGTAAAAATATGTGAGAAAAATATGGAGCTTGGCTTGCGCCATGACAGTAGCAGGAGAGCGACAGTCAGTGTGATTATATATTATTGAAGTGAGGGAGTCTTTTTCTGGCGCATATTCTCGAAACATTTCTGGGGCTTTACATAAACATGCTTACATATGGCTAGGGCTTTCGTAAAGATTGTGTTATTGTTTCCATGGGTAGTTTTATGAGCCTGACAACACTTCTGTAACTTCTGTACCATGCAGGTGGAAAATAATTAACGAGAACAAAAAAAAAAATACATATAGCAAGCATTGCAAAATGACCTTACCATCGCCAGGTTTGACCAAGGAGAAAATCGAACCAGACCAGCCATTCCCTTCTACGATGACTCAAGCACACAACTTGCTCTCGGGGGTGTCTGTGTCTGTGTCTTTTGAGCAACGCAAAGCGTGGGCACAAACAACTAAATCATGCAACAATCCTCGTGAGGCAGGAGGTGTGTGTGGCAGCCTGGGCGAGAGGTGGGCGAGGTAATTTGCTCCTTGACGACTAAAGAATAAATAATAATTTAACGTGCGCAAGGAGGCATTATTAGGTTTTTATTTATATTTGCAAATTAACTTCGTTGTCTTTTTGATTCAATAACTGAAGTAGCATTTTTGTTTACGGTTCTTGTTTTTCCTTTCGCTCTTTCATCACTTATCTTTTTCTTTGTATATTTCATTACTATCTTTTTCTTTCTGTATATGTGTCCATGTTCTTTTTTTCGTATATTTTCGTCCGCTATCTTTTTTTTTTTTTTTCTTTCGTATATTTCTTGTCCGCTATCTTTTTTTTCTTTCGTATATTTCGTCCACTATCTTTTTTCCTATATTTCATTATCTTTTTTTCTTTTCGTATATTTCTGTCCGCTATCTTTTTTTTCTTCTTTCCTTATATTTCCTTGTCCGCAATCTTTTTTTTCTTTCCATATTTCGTCCGTTATCTTTTTTTTCTCCTTCCGTATATCTTCTGTCAGTTATTTCCGTATATTTCGTCCATTATCTTTTTTCTTTCGTATATTTCGTCCGTTATCTTTTTTTCTTTCATGCTCTTCGTCCATTATCTTTCTCATGCTCTTCGTCCGCTATCTTTTTTCTTCCATATTTCGTCCGCTATCTTTTTTTTTTCTTCCGTATATTCGTCCGCTATCTTTTTTTCTTCCGTATGGCTTCTGTCCGCTATCTTTTTTCTTCCGTATATATTTCTGTCTCATTATCCTTTTTTTTCCCTGTATATTTCTTGTCCGCTATCTTTTTTTTCTTCGTTCGTATATCTCATCTTCGTCCGCTATCTTTTTTTCTTTCGTATATTTCGTCCACTATCTTTTTTTCTTCCGTATATTTCTTGTCCGGCCATCTTTTTTTTCTTCCTGTATATTTCTGTCCGGCTATCTTTTTTCTTCCGTATATTTCGTCCGCTATCTTTTTTTTCTTCCGTGGCTATTTCGTCCGCTATTTTTTTTCTTCCGCATATTTCGTCCGCTATCTTTTTCTTCCATGTCTTCCGTGGCGCTTCTGTCCACATTTATTTCGTCCGTATATTTCTAAATCCAGGCCTCTTCACTTCAGTAACGTGGACGCTCAGGACTTTAAGCGTTCAAAGATGTACCTCAACGTCGCCGGGCCAAGGAGACAGAACCAAACTCCAGAACAAGTATTTCCCCAACGACTGAAGATGCAACTTGCTCCTGGTGTGTCTCTGTCGCGTCTTTCTAGCTCTCTTTTATCCGTCCCAGTCTGTACTAGAGTCCCTTGATAGAGAGAGTCCCGACATAGGCGGCCCTGTATGTATAAAGGCTGTTGGGCGCCATTTTAATATGCCCTTCGAGCACCGCGCCGACTTTGAACTGGAGAGGTAATAAAACATAATTTTACCTATTTTGGAAGCGGATTCGGCTGCTTTTTAATGTAATAATGTTTGCTGCCTAGCCTTCTGGCCAGCAACATGTGCCACAGAGGGGATACAAAGTGTATAATTGCTAACTGTAATAAGCCGCTGAGAAGACAGACAGAGGTGTGCTAACAGTCAGTCGTCTTGGATGAGAATCTGTTGTTATGACAGCAAGACACACACTGCCATTGTGTGTGTCTTGGGTTGTCATAAACCGCCTCCCTTTGTACTGTCTATGGAAACCATTGTGAGAGAGGCACAGCTACAAAGGACTGAAACAGTCGTTCACCGTGCAGGTCCAGACATCGAAGCTGATGAGAAGCTGTGGCCCTTATGGCTAAAACTATTGATGTGATCTTTCCCACAGGTAGCGCTGTTATTACAGACTCTGCCAATGGATATTTCTAGTCTCCTCATCAAGGCCACATTCTAATAGACTGGACGTGTTACAAGAGTTTAATGAACAGAAGCTAGCTTTGGTGAGCCATGTTGTCTTGGTAAACTTCAGAATCACACCCAACTCACTTGCAAAAGTTAACACACTATTTTTTCTTTATATTGTATTTATAATCATCACTCTGGTAACTGTTTTCCACATTATTATTACTCGTTTATAGAGATTTTTTAAAATGCAGGGAAGAATATTACTATTTCAGCGGTGATAGGTTAGGTAACTATTTGCTTCTTGTGGAAGGGTCTTCAGCTAGAAACTCCTCTAGGATTTGAGTTATAAGTCCACCCTTTTTATTTAATAGCCTAAATGGTAAGGTATGCAGCTTCCATTTTCAATGGTACCAATGTCATTATAATATGTTGAAGATACGTGCATTCCCACAGTATTTCCTCTAAACCTAGCAATTTGACTCCTCAAGCAAAATGAAACACGTTCTACATGGCCTTAGTATTTTACTGTATTATTTTTTTAATCAACAATAAGTATTTAAGTTAAATTAAATGTGATTGAATTATAATCATTGATGACTTATCTTCACAGCCACTCTTGAGAATCGCACACAGAACATTTATTGCAGCAATGGTGGCAAACAATGACCAATATTATTGTGTGTGTGTGTGTGTGTGTGTGTGTGTGTTAACACAATAAAGAGAACAGCATCGGTGAGTAATGGAATCAGGGCCTCCTCCACCCCAGATAATCAGTTTACACTAATTTTCTTTCCATGTCTTAAAGTTACTACCAGCAAGCAGGTAATGGAGCAGCAAAGTGACTTTGCATTGATGGAGCTTGGTGATGTGTGTCGGCCATGTGGCCCATGATGACGCATATCCAAGTTGATCATGACGTTCAGGAGGCAGCGTCCTCCCCTTGCAGCAAGCAAAGGTCAAGGCGTATGAGATGGGACATGTAGGTAATAGAAAGACTGATCCCTAACTGCTGCCGATAATGTTTCTACAGTTGATAAGTGTTGTTAAATCCATCCATCACAGCAGCAACACCAAAGCGAAGTTAACTTAGATTTCAGGTGTGAAGTCTCTCAGTGCCCTCTGAGCGCTGCCAGCTTCTCCAAGGTCGTCACCAGCCCGCAGTGACACGCATATATCACAGGCTGCGTGTAGGTTACTGATTATATGCTGGACAGTGTGGCACGATCGTAAGGCTAGCTAATGTAACTTCCTGTCTCCTTACGGCACATTCCAACGGCTGGTGACCAAATTATTAAAGTATATAAGTCGCGTAATGGTGCGTTGGCGATACTCTATTTGACTGTAAAACTAATAAACTGTCTTTTTATTTACTTTCCCAGAGCTCGCTGGCTGCTGGCTCCCCTGCTCATTGTTAGAGGAAGGAATGTGTGCTCTGACACAAGTGTGTTTGCAGTTTTCAGTGGACGACCTGTATGGCTGTGAAACAGCTGTAAAGCAGAGCGATGTGCTAGCGTTTGAAAAGCGCACCCAGCGAAAACAAGGGTCAATAATGGCGTCCAAATCTTGGGATTTGTCGGGACTCTCTCTATCAAGGGACTTTAGATTTGTGCCCCAATCTCTGTATTATTCTATTTGGCGTTATGTTCTTTTATGAGGTTACCAATTGTGTATACATTCCGTGTCCTTCTGGCCGCCTTCTCCTCCACGTACTGCAGCAGCTCCTCCCGCCATGTCGTCGAGTTCACACTCATCACCCACTGCCGTCCTCCTTTTTATGGTACAGTGATGAAGTTTTGGGAAATGAGGCTATTTTCTATCGTCGTTTTTCATCTTTTTCTTTTCTTTCTTTTTTTCCTTTATCTTCCTTTGATATCCTTTCTTTCGTTTTCCTTTTTATATTTCTTTCTTCCTTTTCCATTCAGTCCATTAATTCTTTCCTTTCTCTCTATCTTTTATTTATTTTCCTCTTTCTTTTATTCGCTTCCCGTGTTTGCTTTTGTGTCCTTTTTTTCTTTTTATGACAATTCTACATCTCTGCTACTTCCTTTCCTTTCTTTTCTTTCTTCTTTTTCCTTTTCTTTCTCCTTCCTTCCCCTCTTTTCCTTCCTTTCCTTCCTCACTCTTTTCTTTCCTTCCTTCCTTCCTCTGGTCCTTCCGTCCTTCCTTCCTTCCTTCCGTCCTTCCAAATCCTTCTTCTTCCTTCCCTTCCCTTCCTTCCGTCCTTCACGTCCTTCCTTCAAGTCCTTATCCTTCTCTTCCTTCCTTCCTTTCCTTCCTTCCGTCCTTTTCCGTCCTTCCTTCCTCCTCTTCCTTCACTCCTTCCTTCCTTCATTTCCTCCTTCCGTCCTTCCGTACTTCCTTCCTTCTTCCTTCACTCCTGTCCTTCCCTTTCCCTTCCAATCCTTCCGTCTTCCTTCCCTTGTCATCTTCCTCCATTCATTCTTCATTGTGCCTGCCATTCCATGTAACTATTCTTTCTCTTTGCAGCAATTCAATTTACATCCCCCATTACCTTTCTATCTCCTTCCTTCCTTCCCTCCATACTGTGCTTTCTCCTCCTCCTCCTCCTCCTCCTCCTCCTCCCCTTCTCCCAAGTGACGGTTTGGCACATCCACAATCTCAGCTATTTCATGTCTCTTTCTTTATCCTTCCCATGCTGTGCGCTTTCTGTTCTGTTCTGTCTCTTTCCTCTTCCTCTTGCGCCACCTGCCTATTTTCTATCTTCCTTCCTTCCTTCCTCCATACTGTGCCTCTCCTGTTCTGTCCTCCATCCTCCTCCTCCTCCTCCTCCAGCAATGGCAGAAACGCGAATATGAGATGAAAATATTACACTGATGCTAAGAAAATTCCAAGTTATTTTTCCGTTCTACATAAGAAACAAAAAACTGTTGAAAATATCACAGCCAATTACTATTAAGTGGCAATACGATTAGTGATGATGAAGGCATGGCGTCGAATCTAAATTCAACCTTTAGTAGCGTATTTACAAAAGAAAACCTTGTGTGACATCGATTCCAGCCCTCGAAGAAAATTTTCAAGGCCCTGAAGAACATGGGCTGTAAACTTGCGTTGACCGACATTGATATCAGCGGAAATGGCGTGCGTGCCTGCAAAAATAAATAGATCCAAATAAATCTCCTGGGCCCCTGACAGTTTTATCTCTCGCGTGTTGAGAGAACAGTCAACAGCTAGGAATTACCTATAACATTAATATTCACAACAAGTCATTAGCAGGCCGAGTGGTGCCTCTCCGGTGGAAAAAGGCCAGTATTACCCGATCTTTAAAAAGGAGATAAAAAAACAAGCCAGTAATTATCATTCCTGATCAGCTCACGTCTGTCCTAATTAAACTATTCAAAAAATGATCAGGGATAAATGATCACTTTCTCTAGCCCAGAAACAAATGATTTGATAACTGATAGTCGGCATGGATTTCGTAGTAATCGGTCTTGCTCACTAAACTCATTAACTTTTTTCAACGATGTTTGTTGTTCATGTTCAGGACGCTCCTAGCTCCATATGACGTAATTTACCTAGATTTTCACTGGAAAGCGTTTGATAAAGTTCCTCACGTTAAACTGTTGTTTTCTAACCTGCGTCTCCCCACGTGCATTAACGATCCATCTATGTGCGTGGATTCATGACTGGCTTCACCATGACAGAGGAACAGCGTGTAGTTCTAATTTGGTGAAGCACATCGGATTGGCAACCCGTCACTGATGGCACCACCCAAGCGTTCGGTTCTGGGGCCAACACTATTACATAATTTACGTGGAATCGATTAGAAACTGATATTCTATCAGAAGTAGCCAAATTCCGCCGACGACACCAAATTAGGAGAAGTACGGTAATGGAAAATTTCAGTGAAATTGCGAAAAAGATTCAATCAGACTTAATAAGACTAGCCATCATTGGAGCGAAAAATGGCAAATGAGTTTTTAACGTAGATAAAATATAAAGTAATACTTTGCCATAGGTGAAAAACCGAACTTTTTAAATATCAGATTCAAGGACATGAGCTCAGCAGTAAAACAAGAAAGGATCTTGGCGTCATTATCTAGTAACACTCTTTAAATGAGAGTGATCAATGTTCTGCAGCGAGTAAAAAGCTCAATATGATGTTAGGACTAATCTCAAGAAACTTTGATTACTCGTCTGCACCGAACATGAAGGTGTATTTAGCATTTATAGGACCACCGATACGCCCATTTCAGTTCTGGTCTGAATTCTGTAAAGATCAGGATTTTTGCTAGAAAGGATACAGCGAAACAACAAACAAATTCTAACGCTCCGAAACGCCTTATATGACGGGCGTTTTAAAGCCGCGTTTATATATGTTTCCTAAAAGCGAAGGATGGGGGACTTAATTGGTATTAAAATCGTAATGGATTCGACAACGTGGCCAGATAGTCTGTACAGAGACACCAACTTGTGCCGCGCAACAGTATGAAGTTAAAGAAACCGATGTAACACGTTGGTGCTAAAGGATTTTCAATAGTAAGTCGTCGATGCAGGAATGAGCTCCACCGTCAGTTATTGTATACAGAGTATCAATAGCTTCAAGTCTTCATTGGATAAGCACTTCAGGGATACTGGATTATACTGACCCTTCTTCGTATGTTTTCAGACAGATTGCAGCAAGACGTCAACCCAAATTTA
>NW_026110867.1:0-27500 GCF_024679095.1 Eriocheir sinensis
GCCTGGTAATGATTATATCCCTCAATTTATCGCCATCCCCGCCCTTGTACACCTGAACTCTTTCCGGTATAGTCGTTCGATCCTCCTGTGTGAATACTGAAAGGAAGTAGTCGTTCAACAATGTGCTCATATTTTCGTAATTTTCTTCTAGCTCCCCTGTGTTTGTTTTCAGCGGTCCAATTTTCTCCCTTGTTTTTGTTCTATACATCTGAAAGAAGCCCTTAGGATTACTTTTCGCCTCATTTGCTACTTTGATCTCATAGTTCTTTTTGCTATCCTGGTGTTTTCTTAACTAATCTAGATAGTTCGACGTACCGGCCCCTGAGATGTGTTTCCCCATTCTTTATTTTCTGATAAATTCCTTCTTTAACCCAATCTCGTGTTAGTCCACGAGTCATCCACTTAGGATCATTGTTTTCTTTTCTAAGTGTTCGCTGTGGTATATGCTGTTCTTGCCCCTCTACTATTACTCTAACTAAATTATTGTAAGACATTTCTACCTGGTTCTCCTGGCTCTCCAATCCGCAGTTCTGGCCCTCATGAATCCCTAAATTATCCCAGTTTACCCCTTCAAGATGTCTTCGAAGCCCCTCGTAGTTTGCTCATCTAAAATCTGGCACTAACACTGGGTTTGGTTCCCGGGTTACCGCCCAGTCTAAGCTAAAACGAACCGTTCTGTGATCACTATTTCCTAACTCTCCGCCCACCTCCAACTCACGTAGCAAGTTCCCATTATTGGTTAGGACTAAGTCTAATATGTTATCTCCTCTGGTAGGCTCAGTAACTACCTGCTTAAGAAAATTATCTTGTATAACTTCAAGAAAGTCCTCGGCTTCCAGGTCACCCACTAGATCTTCCCAGTCTATATTCCTATAATTAAAGTCCCCCATTACGCAGACATTTCTACTCATACTCGCCCTGCCAATCTCCTGTAGTAATATACTCGTGTTCTGCCTGTTAAGGTTGGGTGGCCTGTATATAGCTCCTAGAGTTAGTTTTTCTTTCCCTTTGTAAACGTCCACCCAAACTGATTCTGAATCCATGTTAGTTTTGACTGAGTTGTTAACTAAACATTTAAGTAAGTCTTTAACATATAGCGCAACTCCACCTCCCTTTCTGCCCCTTCTGTCTTTGTGAAACATCTGATAACCCGTTATTTCAAATTCTGATCTAAAATTTCTATTAGCAGTGTCTATCCCTGTCTCAGTGATCGCTATTATGTCAAAATTTTCTGAACAAGCTTCACCCCTTAGTAAGTCTATCTTGTTTCTGAGGCTCCTGCTGTTAGTATAGAAGATTCTTAGCCCGTCCTCTGTTACTCCTCTAGAATTACTTCTTAGCTGCCTGGTTATATTATGAGCTAGATGTCCCCTCCCATTACTCCTCCCATTGCGCCCATATATATATATATATATATATATATATATATATATATATATATATATATATATATATATATATATATATATATATATATATATATATATATATATATATATATATATATATATATATATATATATATATATATATATATATATATATATATATATATATATATATATATATATATATATATATATATATATATATATATATATATATATATATATATATATATATATATATATATATATATATATATATATATATATATATATATATATATATATATATATATATATATATATATATATATATATATATATATATATATATATCCTGGAAAGCAAACCATTACAGTACGCAGTGAACACCAGATAAGGAGCCAAAGGCAGCACTTTGAAATGAAGTGAAAATGGTCATGACTTCAGAGCAGCACCGGGAAATGGTTTCCTAAAAATCACCTCTGTATTCCTCTTGCATTTGACCAACAGAATTGATGCTGAGAGCGAGCAGCAACTTCTCTTCCTTGCATAGTAAGAAAAAAGGGAACAAAGCCTCAACACACACCAGCCAAACACTCTGTGGTATAATCTGTTATGAGGAACACATGTACCAAAGACAACCAAGGCCAGTGTCACACATTCATGATCTTGACTCCCGACGCCTCCCGACGTCAGGCCACACGCCGACAGTTTTGGATATTTCTAAACACTCGGCGCCCTCCCCGACATCTTTCACCGTCGGCAGTAAACCAACACCTTTGGATGTCCATCTCAGTAACGTCTCGACAACGTCGTTTCGACGTCGGCAGTGATCGGTATTTTAGGTGATCTATTTACAATGATCTTAACGTACGTCTGGCAGCGTGACATTTTCTAACGTCGAGTCAAGATCGTGAATGTGTGACACTAGCCTAACAATATGGAGAACACATAATTATAACAAAACGAGTATGTAATGACGCTGGACCTGAACATATTCCCTCGTTTTCACATCTCCCTAACATTTTTTTGTGTGTGTTCATCTTTTATATATTTATTTATATTTCATTATTCCGTTTCTTTGTTTATTTATTCATACACTTATTGATTCTTTTCTGATTTTATTCTTATCATTTTTTTTCCTCTTTTTCCTCTTAGTGTTTCTGCCTTTCACTCTTCTAATTAAGTTTCAATGTTGAGTTGTTCACATGTCTGTTCTTTTGTTCGACTAACACGTTTCCATTTTTCGTTCCGGCCATTACTTTCTTTTTTCCTAACCTTTCTGACTTTTTAAATCTATTATTCATTTTGGGTTGCTTTCATTTTTTTTTCTTTGACACCTTTCAATATTTCCTTCTTATTGTTGTTTCTCTTTCCTCTTATTTTCTTAATCATTTTCCCTTCATTCCTTCACCTTTTCCTTCAAGTTGCGTGAATATTCTTTATTTGCCTCGCTTCAGTGTTCGTCACCACTCTTCCTTTTCTTCTTGGCATGTTCCTTCTCTCCTTTACTCTTCCGCTTTCTTTTCTTCCCCTTGAGCGCTTTTAAAAGAGAGAGAGAGAGAGAGAGAGAGAGAGAGAGAGAGAGAAAACGAAATCGTTCGAAGAATCATGTTCACGAGCGTAACATTTCCATTTGTTTCAATTCACTTAGTTTTGCAGATTCGATTCTTTTTAATATTTGAAACTCGTCTCTCTCTCTCTCTCTCTCTCTCTCTCTCTCTCTCTCACACACACACACACACACAAACACACACACACAATAAGAACTGTTTATCAATCAGGGAAGTGAGACGCGACACACACACACACACACACACACACACACACACACACACACACACACACACACACACACACACATATTCACATACTAACACATTCCTCTCCTCATGTGATATTAAATTTTGTCTCTTTAATCTTCTTCCTCCACCTCCTCCACCTCCTCCTCTTCCTTCTATTCTTTATCTTCCTCTTCTTCTTTGCCTCTTCCTTTTCCAGTATCTTCATATCGTATTTTTTTACGCTTCTCTTTCATTCTTCTTCCACCTCCTTTCCGATTCCCCTCCTTGACCTCCTCTCCTTTCTCTTCTTTCCCCTCCTCCGCTTCCACACCATTGATCTTTTCCTCAGGGATTCGCAGGTATTTCAGGATTTCAATCACACGCTCTTTTCTTTTTCTGTCTCCCTTCTTCTTTCCTTTATTTTCTGAATTCCTTTGTGCGTGTTACTCCTTTACCATATATCTTTTTCTTTTCCTAACTTTCTTTATATTCTATTGGTTAGCTTTTTCTCAATATCTCGCTCCTTTTGTGTTCCTTTACCTTCCTTAATCCATCTCCTTTCTTGCCATTTATATCCTCATCTTCCTCCTCTTCTTCTTCCTCATTTTTTCTTCACATTTTGCCTTGTCTGTCTTTTTATCGCCGTTGCTCTTCTTTTCTCGGTGTACATCTGTTCACGGTTTTGACTTTTATTTCTATCATCGTTATTCCATTCTCTTCTTCTCACTCTTCTGTGTTTTGTATTTCGTGTAGTTTTTCTTTTTTCCTAATACCTTCTCACTAACTTAATTGTTTTGTGTTCACACTCCAGTTCTTTTCATAATTAGTTTGGTTTTCTTTCGAGTTTAATCAATTTTTTTTTAGTCTGTATTCTTGTCCTCTTGTTCATTTCATCCTGGTTTTTCTTTCTTTTCACTTTGGTTATTCCTTCTTTTTCACTCCTCCATCTTCCCTTCAATTTTATTTCCATGTTCTTGTTCTATTCCCTCTCATTTTCTTTTGTTTCGCCTTTTTCATGTTGGCTGCTTCGTCCTTCCTTCATTTTGTCTTCATTCTTCATCTCCCGTTACTACTTTTCCTCCCATCCGCTCCTCCCTGCCAGCTTCATTATATCTCATTTGTTTCTCGTACTTTTCCTCCACTTATTTCTCATTCTCTCTTCCCTTTCTTTCCTTCTTTCCTCCTTACATAGTTTTCTTTAGTTATTTTTTTAAAAGAAAATAAAGGCATTTCTCTCTCTCTCTCTCTCTCTCTCTCTCTCTCTCTCTCTCTCTCTCTCTCTCTCTCTCTCTCTCTCTCTCTCTCTCTCTCTCTCTCTCTCTCTCCTTTTGCTCCATTCTTCTACTTTTCCCTACCTTCATTCCTCCTTTATCTTTATCTTATTTTTATTCTCTCTCCTCAGTTTTGTTTCTTCACCCTCTCCTCACTTCCTCCAACTTTTCTCCAGTTTCTCCTCCCTTCTACCCCTATACACCAACGCGCGGAGCTTAATACCCAAACGGGATGAGTTACTTGCCCACGTTGACGTAGAAAGACCGGACGTGATTGCCATCACCGAAACCTGGGCCACCTCTGACCACCTAATGACCGAATTCTCAATTCCGGGATACGAGAGGTTCTACAAAAACAGACTTCACAAGAAAGGAGGAGGTGGTATATGTTACGTCAAGAACAAATACCCTGCCGTGGAAATAACCAAAGAAGACTCAGAGAAATATGACAATGTATATATTGAGCTGGAGACTAGCAAGCACAACAAAATAACGATTGGAACCGTTTACAGACCTCCAAAGCAACAAGCAGCGGACGACGAAACGCTGTACGAGGAAATTCACACCATAACACACAACAAACAATCAGTCATTATCGGGGACTTTAACTGTTCCAACATTGACTGGACCACGATGATTGGAGATCGGGAGGGAAACAGATTGCTCGAAATGTTAGAGGACATCTTTCTAACTCAGATTATTACCCAACCGACAAGGGAAAATAACTTATTAGACCTAGTACTAGTGAGTGATTCCGATCTCACACGTGAATGGCAAGTCGGCGAAAAACTGAATGGTTGCGACCATCACCTAATTCGCCTAAAGATCAGAACAGACCATGAACTCACCGAAAATACGTCCAAGATTCCAGACTACAAAAGAGCCAATTTTAATTTCGCTCGTGAGCTGCTAACACAGACAACTTGGGAGCCCGTGAACTTCGCTCCTGTGGACGGCGCGTGGAACCGGAGGTAGAGAGAACAACTGTTCCCATGAAGACAAGGAGAACAAATAATGCCATAAGCCCACCATGGATGACTACCCAAGTTCGACGGGCGATTAATTTAAAGAAGAGAAAATACAACTTGCTAAAGGAAAACAGCACTGACGAGGCTCGCGAACAGTACCATCAAAGCCTCAGAGCTTGCAGAACTCTCATTCGCCAGCGTAAACGCGACTATGAAAAGCAAATTGCAACCCGAAAAAGTTCGTCACGTATATAAGAACCAAAAAGAAGAGAAAGAGCAATATCGATCCCCTAAAAGATGAAAGTGACGTACTAACGCAGGGCAGCAGACAAATGGTCGAAATCCTAAACAAAAACTTCGCGTCTGTGTTCACGGTCGAGAACACCCAGTCCGTACCCGGGAGCCCTAACCCACCGATGGGAATCACTCTCCTAGAAATTGGCACAATCGAGAACCTAGACAAACTCGAGACAAGCAAGTCCACCGGACTTTAACAGCTGGAAAAGTTCCGTCGGATTGGAAACTTGCAAATGTCACACCAATTTTCAAAAAGGGGGACAAGTCTCATCCAGGAAACTATCGACCAATTAGCCTGACATCTATTGTTTGTAAGTTAATGGAGACTATCATTCGCGACAATATGGTGAAATTCTTCGAAGAAAATAATATGATAAATAATTCGCAACATGGCTTCCGTAGTAAACGTTCATGTTTGACTAACTTACTTGATTTTTTTCACTATATTTTTGAGGTGTTCGATGAAAGCAGATCAGTAGATTATCATATATCTGGATTTTCAAAAGGCATTTGATAAGGTCCCCCACCAACGATTGCTCAGCAAACTACTGGCGCACGGTATCTCGGGTAACGTTCATAATTGGCTTGCGGACTGGCTCTCTGAGCGGAAACAGAGAGTAGTTCTAAACGGTGTTACATCTAACTGGCTCGATGTCAAAAGCGGCGTACCTCAAGGATCAGTGCTTGGCCCCATGCTCTTTTTAATTTATGTTAATGATATCGATGATGGGCTCACTTGCAAAGTATCAAAATTTGCTGATGACACAAAAATTGCTAGTAAAGTAACTGCGACACTCGACATAGAAGCTTTACAATCGGATATAGATCGACTTGCACGTTGGGCCAATCAATGGCAAATGAAATTTAACGTTGACAAATGTAAAGTGTTGCACATCGGAAAAAATAACAATCGCGTTCGGTACGTAATGAATGGCCAACAACTTTCTGCAGTAAGTAAAGAAAAGGATCTTGGAATCACTATATCAAGCGATTTAAAGCCCGGTAAGCATTGTTCAGAGGTAGTTAAAACTGCAAATAAATTGGTTGGCTTCATCGGACGAGTTTTTAATAATAAATCGGAAAAAGTAATATTAAAACTGTATAATTCGTTGGTTCGACCCCGTCTAGAGTACTGTGTACAGTTTTGGTCTCCCTACTACAGAAAAGACATAGAAAAGTTGGAACGGGTCCAACGAAGAGTAACAAAGATGATTCCTAGGTTGAGAAATTTATCATATGAACAAAGGCTTAAATAAGTAAATTTATTCAGCCTATCAAAACGAAGAATGCGAGGCGATCTAATAGAAGTGTTTAAAATGTTCAAAGGATTCAGTGATATTAATGCAGAAGATTACTTTACAATTGATCTATCAAATAGAACAAGAAGAAATCACAATTTGAAGATAAGTGGTAAAAGATTCTCGTCGCACGAAGCTAAACACTTCTTCTTCAATCGAGTTGTTAATGTTTGGAACTCTCTACCTTGTGATGTCGTTGATAGTACAACAGTTACGGCCTTCAAGAATAGATTAGACAAGTGTTTTGAATCCAACCAGCAACTAAGATATTACTCATTGTCGTAATAACGTTAAGTTCTTTCGAATACTGGTGTCCTTGTCCGCTTTTATCGCCCGGTTAGTGGTAGCAGTAATGGCTACATAAATTCCATGCAGTTTTTTCATGCTGCATGGTTCTTTTTCCTTTCCTGCCAGCTTTGGGTGGGGGGATGGGGGGGTGGGGAGGAGCCTTCGCCTTTGCTGTCCTTCATCTTCCACCTATGATTAGATAGTTAGTGTAGCTTGTCACAAACAACCTCGTAAGGACCAGCAGGTCTGCTGTTGTTTGTTCTTCCTTTGTGTTTATTTGTGTTCCTTTGACTCGACGACTTGTCACCCAGGCTGCTCAAGGAACTCAAGCAGCAAATCCTCAAGCCACTCTCCGCCATCTACAATCTGTCACTACAACAAAACAAAGTACCAAAAGACTGGAAACAAGCGAACGTAACACCGATCTACAAAAAGGGAGACAAAAGCGTGGCTACAAACTAATCAGCTTGACCTCAGTGGCGGGAAAAATCCTCGAGAAGATCATCATAGACAAACTCGTTAGGTTCCTTGAAGACAACAACATCATTTCCGATGCTCAGTACGGTTTCAGGAACAAGCGCTCATGCTTAATCAATTTATTGGACTTCTTCCAAGGTATCTATGAAAATTGGGATAATCATATCCCCAGTGATGTTATATATCTCAGAAAGCCTTTGACAAAGTGCCACACGAAAGACTCCTCAAGAAACTTAAGTCGGCGGGGTTAGGCGACAATCTGACAGCGTGGATCAAAGACTGGCTCACTGGAAGAAAACAACGAGTTGTACTCAACGGATAGGCCTCCGAGTGGCTCCCGGTCACAAGTGGAGTGCCACAGGGGTCAGGGCTGGGACCCATACTTTTCATCATATATATCAACGACCTAGAACTTGGATTAAAATCCAATCTTTTAAAATTTGCCGACGACACAAAGGTGGGTGGGAATGCCCTCACAACGGCAGACTGCGAAATTATCCAGAGAGACCTGAACCAGATTACTCGGTGGTCAGAAAAATGGCAGATGTCCTTCAACACTACCAAATGTAAAGTAATGCATATCGGATCCAGAAACAGCAACCACACATACCACATGGGTGGCGAACCACTACATGTAGTGCAAGAGGAAAGAGACCAGTGACCTGAAACAAACAAAACACTGCAAATCCGCCTGTAAGAAAGCCAATACAATGCTTGGGTTCATAGCGAGGAACTTCGAATACAAGACGCCGGGAGTTATGTTATCCTTGTATAATTCGCTGGTAAGGCCCCACCTGAAATACGCCGTGCAATTCTGGTCTCCCAATTAAAGGAAAGACACTGAATTACTTGAGAGAGTACAGCGACGCGCCACGGAGATGATACCATCACTGTGGACGAAGCCAACCTGAGAACAAGAAACAACGGAAAAACAATTCAGGCAAAGCGATGCAATACCGACATCGGCAGGAGTTATTTCTCGAATAGAGTTGTTCGCCACTGGAACAGCCTTCCTGCAGAAGTGGTTAGCGCAGAGAGCATCAACTCCTTCAAGAAACGCATTCTCGCCACTTTGCTGCATCGGGAGTGAAGTGAAATTACCCAAGAGTAGATACACAAGTGCTTTAATCCTTCCTTGAAAGCCACTCCTTTGGCAAACGGATTGATTAAAGGACTGAACGCAGGCAGCCTAGTAATGAGCAAACAGGCTTTCTGCTGCCTGCTAGTCCATGTTTCCATGTTTCTACATCTACCCCTCCTCTCTCTCCATCTCTCCAGCTTTCTCTTTACTATCTTTTTCCTTCGCCCCATTCCCCTTACCACCCTCCCTCTCTCCTCCTCCTCCTCCTCTCCCTCCTCCTAGAGTCCCTTTATAGAGAGAGTCCCGACATAGGCGGCCCTGTGTATAAGGCTGCTGGGCGCCATTTTTGGCCCTTCGAGCATGGCGCCGACTTTGAAGTGAGGTAATAAAAACATAGTTGTACCTATTTTTGGAAGCGGATTCGACTGCTTTTCAATGTAACAATGCCTTGCTGCCTAGCCATCGGTTGTAGCAACATGCCACAGAGGGGATACAAAGTTTATTAATTAACTGCAAGGCCGCTGAGAAGACAGACAGAGGTGTGCAAACAGTCAGTCGTTTTGGGAGGAAACCATCGGTTATGACAGCAAGACACACACACTGCCATTGTGTGTGTCTTGCTGTCATAACCGCCCTCCCTGTGTACAGTCTATGGAAATCATTGTGCGAGAGACACAGCTACAAGGAGTGAAACAATCGCTCACCTCAGGTCCAGACACCGAAGCTGATAAGGTAAGCTGCGGCCCTTATGGACAAAATTATTGGGTGTGATCTCTCCCACAGGGCTCTAGCTGTTATTACAGAATCACAATGGATATATCACAGTCTCATCAAGGCCACAGTCTAATAGACTGGACGTGTTACAAGAGTTTAGATGAACAGGAGCTAGCTTTTGGTGAGCTATACATGTCTTGGTAAAACTCTAGAATCACACCCAACTCACTCTAAAATGTTAACACACAATTCTTCTTTATATTGTATTTGCTAATCATCACTCTGGTAACCGTTTCCATTATCATTACTCGTTTCCGGGATTTTACAATGCGGGGAAATATTACTATTTCAGCGGTGATAGGTTAGGTTACTATTTGCTCATGTGAAGGGTCTTCAGCTAGAAACTCCTCTGGTTGGGTTATGAGGGCATCTTTATTTAATAGCCTAATTTAAAAGGTTGTAGAGTCTTCATTTTCATCGTTACCAATGTCATTATAATATGTTGAAGACATTTTCCTACAATATTCTCTAAACCTATTTTGACCCTCAAGCAAAATGAAACACGTATACATGGCCTTAGTATTTTACTGTATTATTTTTTAATCAACAATAAGTGTTTCAATTAAATTAAATTAAATCAAATGTTAATGAACTTATTGATAACTTATCTTCACAATACCTTGGAATCGCACAAAATTTATTGCAGCAACTACATCCTAGTGTGTGTGTGTGTGTGTGTGTGTGTGTGTGTGTGTGTGTGTGTGTTGAAAGATAGCAGCCCGGCGAGTAATGGAATTAGTGATCCCTCACCCCCAGATAATTAGTTTACACTATTTTTTTTCTCCATATGCTAAAGTTTTCTGCAAGCAGGTAACGGAAAGGAAGCAACGTGCCTTTGCATTGATGGAGCTTGGGTAGTGTGTCAGCCACGTGGCCCATGACAAGTATATCAAGGCTCATGACGTCCAGGAGGCAGCGTCGCTCCCTGTAGGCAAGAGTCAGGCGATGAAGGGATATGTAGATAATAGAAAGACTTCCCAAACTACTGCCGATTACGTTTTAGAGCGATAAGTATTGTTAAATCCATCCATCACAGCAACAACACTCAAAGAGAGGCACCCAGACTTGTTTGAAGTCTCTCAGTACCCACTGAGCGCTGCCGCGGCCGCCTCTCAAGGTCGTCAACAGCCCGCCGTGACACGCCTATAGTTATCATAGGCTGCGTGGGTTACTGAGTGCCTATACTGAGACAGTGGCTGATCGTAAGGCTAATAACAATCTCCTGTCACCTTACGGCACGTTCCTACGGCTGGTGACCAAATTATGGTAGAGTATAAGGGCGTAATGGTGGGATGGCGATACCTGTTGATGTAGACACATACCGTCTCTTATTTACTTTCCCAGAGCTCGCTGGCTGCTGGCTCCCTGCTGGCTGTTAGGGGAAGGTGTGCTCATGGATGTGAAGCAGAAATATAAAAGAGAGCGTATGCTAGCGTTTGAAAAGCGCGGCGAAAACAGGGCCAATAATGGCGTCCAAATCTTAGGTTGTCAGGACTCTCTCCATCAAGGGACTCTACCTCCTCCTTTTCTGCCTGCCTCTTTGGTTTTCTTCTTTCTTCCAACGGTTCCTTTTTCCATGGCATTGATAGCCCTTGAACACCACAGTTTCAAAGAGGAACAAGAGGAGGAAGAAGAGGAGAAGGAAAGACAAAAATATAAGAAGTAGGAACAAAGTGACGGAGAAAAAGGAGAGGAAGATAGAGACGTAGAGAAAGGGAAGAAGGAGGAAGAAGAGTCAGTATGTAGAAAGGTAGGAACATGAGGAGAGGGAAGGAGAGAATGGTAGTTTCGGGGAGGGTGTAGGAGGAGGAGGAGGAGGAGGAGGAGGTAGAGGAGGTAACATGGAAACTTGGAAACATAGACTAGCAGGCAGAAAGCCTGTTGGCTCATTACTAGGCTGCCTGCTTTCAGTGATTTAATCAATCCGTTTGCCATAGGAGTGGCTTGCAGGGTAGGATTAAAGCACTTGTGCACCTACTCTTTGATATGTTCAGTTCACTCCCGTTGCAGCAAAGTGGCAATCAATGCGTTTCTTGAATGAGTTGATGCTCTCTGCGCTAACCACTTCTGCAGGGAGGCTGTTCCAGTGGCGAACAACCCTATTCGAGAAATAACTCCTGCCTATGTCGGTATGGCATCGCTTTGCTTGAATTGTTTTTCCGTTGTTCTTGTTCTCAGGTTAGTTTGTAGCGTGAAGAGCTTGGAGTGATCAACGTTGCTGAGCTTGTTCAGGTACTTAAAGACTTGTATCATGTCTCCCCGCAGTTGTCTCTTTTCCAACGTGAAGAGGTTGAGTCGCTCGAGTCGCTCTTCATAGGGCTTCGTCCTCAGTGATGGTATCATCTTCGTGGCGCGGCGCTGTACTCTCTCAAGTAAGTGAGTAAGTAAATAAGTAAGCAAGTAAGGAGGAGGAGGAGGAACACGAGGAAAAGGAGGAGCACGTGGAGAAGGAGGAGCACGAGGAGGAGGAGGAGATAAGGAGGAAGGATGCATATTTTAAAACGATATTGTGTGTAGCCTATGTGTATTCAGGTCACGAGAGAGAGAGAGAGAGAGAGAGAGAGAGAGAGAGAGAGAGAGAGAGAGAGAGAGAGAGAGAGAGAGAGAGAGAGAGAGAGAGAGAGAGAGAGAGAGAGAGCAACCAGCTAATTTTCTTTCACATTTTCCCTCCCACAGAAATCACTTAATTAATAGAAAATGAATAAATGCCAACGGTAACTCATCCATTTGGTAATTTTCTTTTATTATTATCTCGCCGTTTTGGTTTTACTCTCTAATGGATCACAGCGTCGACGATTAATGTACAAAGCACTTGATTAATCTTTTTCCTCCTGTTTTATCTTATTGTTTATCATGCATCACGATGTATCCGAGAACAAGGAATTCGTCAGCATACTCCGACTAACTACTTCATTCTTTTTTTATTCATATCTTTATCGCATCTCCACCAACAGAGAGTGAGTCACTGATCGTCTGAACAGTTTAACTTTATCTGTTCTTTTTTTCCTGTGTGAGTGTCAGTCCTCTTGTTTTCATCTCTCGCACTTCCACAAAGCCGAGAAACTTTTTTCACATTACTAAGCCCAATTCAATATTTGCACATTTTTCCCCTGGAGAATTTTATCTTTTTCTTCTTTTAATGTCTTTAAAATGTCTTCATATGCTTTTCACTTTCCTATTGTGTAAGTTTACATATTTTCATCCGTCGAAGTTTCGAAGTCGAGTCAGTCCTAACATTGCCAATTTCTTTAGAGACTCTCATTTCATAACTTCCAATCGTTCATTACATTGTTCATCTTTATCTCACTACCACAAAGTTAAGAATCATTGGTCACAATAACAGTTGAATTACATATGAGCACATTTTTCTTCATGGATATCTTTTTTTTTTCCTCTACCAAGATCGGTAGAGTAATTGAGTCGGATCAGGACGCTAGTATTCTCCAAAGTGAACTCAACAGATTGTATGACTGGGCGGATAAATGGCAGATGGAGTTCAATGTAGGGAAGTGCAGTATTCTGAGTGTAGGTAGGAACAACCCCTCACATAACTATTGGTTAAATGACACTCTCATAAGCAGGTCTGGGTGCGAGAGGGATTTAGGGGTCTTAGTGAGCTCTGATCTCCGTCCAAGGGCACAATGCATTCAAGCTAGAAATCGAGCTAATAGGGTACTGGGATTTATTTCAAGGATCGTAAGCAACAGAAGCCCCGAAGTCTTCCTCAAACTATATTTAGCATTAGTAGACCTCATCTTGACTATGCGGTTCAGTTCTGGTCACCTTACTATAGAATGGATATCAAAATGTTAGAATCGGTGCAGAGGAGGCTGACTAAGATGATTCAGGGGTTGAGAAACCTGCCATACGAGGAAAGACTCAAACAGCTAAACTTGCATTCTCTAGAAAGGCGAAGGGTGCGTGGAGACATGATCGAGGTTTATAAATGGATGAAGGGCTTTAATAAGGGAGACATTCATAAGGTTTTGTTGGTAAGAGAACCGGGTAGGACACGAAGTAATGGGTTTAAACTGGATAAATCCAGATTCAACAGGGACATAGGCAAAAATTGGTGTCCTAACAGGGTGGTGGATGAGTGGAATAGGCTTAGCAGTCATGTGGTGAGTGCCAATACAATTGTCACATTCAAAAATAGACTAGATAAATTCATGGACAGCGATATTAGGTGGGGTTAGATACACGGGAGCTTAGGGTCAAAGGAGCTGCCTCGTACAGGCCTACCGGCCTCTTGTAGACTCCTGCGTTCTTATGTTCTTATGTAACACTCCACCGCCACACACACCCGCACCAACACACCACCGCCACACACACCCGCACCAACACACCGCCGCCACACACACCCGCACCAACGCCACCGCCGCAACACACACCCGCACCAACACCACCGCCGCAACACACCACCGCAACACACACCCGCACCAACACCACCGCCGCAACACACCACCGCAACACACACCCGCACCAACACCACCGCCGCAACACACACCCGCACCAACACCACCGCCGCAACACACCACCGCAACACACACCCGCACCAACACCACCGCCGCAACACACACCCGCACCAACACCACCGCCGCAACACACCACCGCAACACACACCCGCACCAACACCACTACCGCAACGCACCACCGCAACACACACCCGCCACAACGCACCACCATTGCATGACAACCCAAACAAAAAGACACTCCCTCGCCGTTACGTCCCCCGCGCCTCGCTCCCCACACTCCCCGCCGTGGACTAGAGCTGAGGGCGGAAGACGTGGGCGGGGGAAGTGCAGGAGGCGTGGATAAGGAAAGGGCAGGAGGAAGAGGAAGAGGAAGCGGAGGAAGAGGGGGTTAGATCAAAGCACGTGGGCGTCGGAACATTGAATGGTTTGTGATGGTGCCTTCGGGAGGAGGAGGAGGAGGAGGAACACAAAGTAACACAAAGGAAGAACAAACAACAGCAGACCTGATGGTCCTTACAAGGCTGTTTGTGACATGCTACACTAACTATCTAATCAATGGTGGAAGATGAAGGATAAAAGATGAAGGAGGAGGAGGAGGAAGAGGAGGAGGAGGAAGAGGAAATAGTATAGGATTCCAACGATGATAAGAAGGGTGGAGTATAGGAGACGAAGGAGGAGGAAGAGGATAAGGGAGTGTAGGATGCAAAGAGAGAAGAGGAAGTATAGGAACCAAAGGATATCCCCAAATCACCTTCCAGTTCCGGGTTTCTTAAGAGCGTGACGCCAAGGACTCTGTTCCCATGCCTTGCGGCGACTGTTACCGATCCTTCTGCTTCATTATTAGTCTGAGAGGTGTCCTGAAGGCCACTCGTACTTCTGACGGCGCTGGGGAGCACTAGACAGGCAGCCAGGAGAGCCCAGAGGCACCACGTTCTCGTCCTGTCGCGCCCCAGCAGACGGTGAAGCCCCAGCAAGAGCAGCGGGAGGCCTGGCGTTCCTTGGGTGGATGTCTGGGCCCGGCTCGGCTGGGGGTCATTTTGGAGCTCGGCTGGAGCCTCTTCTGGGGGAAAGGAACGGGGATCAAGGGCACGCAGCGGTGGGGAAAGGAAGGATTATTGTTTCAAAGACCAAAAAAAACGAGACTCCATAACAACATAAGGAGTCTGCAAGTGGCCGGTAAGGAGTCTGAGTCTGATGAGGAAAGGAAGAATTAGCATTTTAAAGACTAAAGAGGAAACATAAAAACAAGAACGTGAGGAGTCTGCAAGTGGCCAGTAGTACAACGAAGAGTGAAAGAAAGAGAACAAATAGTGGTCATGAGAAAGAGAACGAATATTGAAAAGAAAACGAAAAACTAATAGTGAACGAAATAAAAAGAACTAAGATAAATGGAATAAAAGCGAAGAATGATATGGAATACATAACTTTCGGGAAGGAAGGATTTTACGATATTCTCTTCCCGTAGCAAGGTCTCACACCACGATGCAGCCACACAAAGAACCTAACTAAGATAGAAGAGTGGGGGAAAAATAGTAACAATATAATTATGAGAGTAAGGCAGTAGTAGCAGTAGTAGGTCACACAGAGAACAAAAGAAAGATGGCGTTGGAAATAAGATATCGGGAAGAAATGTTAAGGCTGGATAAATATATGAAGTTAAACAAAGGTAAAAAAAAATAAAACACTGAATCAGATAGAAAACAAAATTATGAACAAGGGATTCAGAACAAGAGAAGGAAGAGCAGCAGCAGCGCACACAAGGAACGGAACCCGAAGAAAGGAGAGAGATACAAGATAAAACAAGAGGATCAGGAGGGGTGGAGAGCGCGGAAGTCAAGTCAAATAAAGAGGATTAGAAGAACGAAGCGCCGAAGAGGAATAACCTAAAACGGATTTGGGAACGAGCCGTCAAGTCCAAAGAGGAATTGAATAAAAGGCGATTGAGGATACAACACGACCAGATGGGATGGAATAAAGGGATTAGAGGAATGGGATAACGGGGAGGAGGAAGAGGAAGAGAAGGAGGAGTAGGAAGAAGAAGAAGAAGAGGAGGAGGAGGAGTACATTCAGAGGGGATTAATTAAGGGAGGAAGCCAGAGAAGAGAAAGAGCAGAAGGGGAGAGAGAAAAGGATTTTAAGAAAAGAATCGTAAGAATGGAGTCAAGAATAAGATTTTCATAGGGAGACAAATGAAAGAACAAAACTCGAATTTTTTAAGCAAAATAAAAAAGGAATATACATAGAAGTGGACCAAGAAGAGTATCAGCAAAATGAAAAAAGGCAAACTATAAATAATGAAAGAAAGCAGAACGATGGAAACTAGGCCAGAACTTATATGCTAGAAGAAGGATAAGAAAGGTAAATAAAAAGCGAAACAAACCAAAAAACAAATAAACTTAAGGGAAACAAAACAACTTGAACACAAGGCAAAATAGTTTATTATGTCGGGATTTTTTAACTGACAAGTCCCCCTTCGAGCAAGGGGGATGGGGTGTGTGGAGGTCCCGGTAGTAGCCAAAGATCGATTAACGAGCTCTAATCGAGAGGGTTCTGGCGATGACGAGACCAGCTCGTGATCAGGCCGTGGTGAATTACACACACACACACACACACACACACACACACATACACACACACAGGTGTGGCGGGAGTGGCTGTCATCACTTGATGCGATCGGTGCTCCTCCCGTTCCCTACCTGCCCCCCTCCGTCCCTCCCTCCCGCCACGGCGCCACCCCGCCCTCGCCACCTGCCAGGGGAGGTCCGAGGCCCGCCGCCCGAGGGACTGCCACTGTCTGCCAGTTTTGAGAAGACGTGACGAGGCAGCGCACACAGCCGCTCAGTGTCCCTTCGTCTTCGCCAGCCCCTGGCACACACGCGACTCCAGCAGGCAGGCCGGCACACCCCGAGGCAGGCCCACACACCCCGAGGCAGGCCCACACACCCTGAGGCAGGCCGTCGGCTCGTCACAGCCCGCGCACCGGCGAGGCGGCAGCGAGATGGCCAGCACGACTCTCCTGATGGTCGTGGCGGCGGTGGCGGGGATGGCGGCTGTGCACGGCCTCCCGCAGGACAGAGGCACGGATGCCCTCAGAGCTCTGCACGGCTTGAAGATTCAGGGAGAAAGAGTTCTCAAGGTAGATGAGCTACCGAAGGAGATGCGGCAGGCAGTGAAGGAGCACAGCGGCGGGCTGACGGTGCAGGAGGTAGCTGCAGGCGACGGGGAGGCGTGGAGTGCAGGTGGCGGCGACAACAGCGCGGGGATCTCCCCGGCTCTTCTGGCCTCCCAGTCGAGCAGCGGCATTAGTGAGGAGGACGTGGCGGGCGTGTCCCGCCGCTTGCAGGCCCTGGAGGCGCGGTGAGGCGGGCAGGACACTACACGGTGCACCTCTACACACACCTGCCGAAGCTTAACCCCGTGCGGCCCCTGTGTGTGTGTGTGTGTGTGTGTGTGTGTGTGTGTGTGTGTGTGTGTGTGTGTTACCGTTTGTTCTGTGCATGGCAACGCGTCTCTGAACTTCGGTCCGTTACACACTTCAACACAACAAATTTGTTCGCTCACAGACCAATCGTAAGACACTACGAGGAAACCTATTACGTATCATGTGTGGAACAAAGTGACCGTGATGGAGACTGGTTTGGCTTTGGTGCTTCCCCTGACACGATTGGACTCACACTGGACCTGCACTTGGCTGCTTCATGGCAGGCGCAGCAGCAGCCGAGTGCTTGCAGCGGCAGCGGCCTGGGTAAAGTGCATGTTTCGGAAAGGACAAGTTTGAACGTGTCACGTGCACACACATGGCCAGCCTCCTTCAAACCGTTTATGGCTTAACATTTGTTGGTTCTGAGTGGAGACACATACACCTGTACAGCTTGTGTGAATTAATATAACGTTTTGATAGGAACTGTGTTTGTATTATCCATGACCTTCACCAGTTTTCATTATCTCCATCACTTATCCGACTTTTTCATACTAAGCTATTTCTTTATGTATGCATATATATATATATATATATATATATATATATATATATATATATATATATATATATATATATATATATATATATATATATATATATATATATATATATATATATGGGGAGGCGGTGGCTGAATGGATAGCGTGACGGCGCCGCGTTCAGGACGACGCGAGTTCAATCCCCGCCCGGTGCCACCAAGCTGGGATTTTTCAGCCGCCGCCGAGTGGCTTAAAACTACCCACATGCTGTCCAGAAGACCACCTATCAACCCGGACTCTAGATTCTAGGATTAAAGATGAGCTCCGGGAGGGCAGTATGAGCCAATGCATAATGGCGCCACTGTAAACACTCGCCTGCGCCAGAACAGGCTGGGCCTACCATCAGGCCCCACCGGGAAGAAGCCTTGGGCCGACCATCAGGATCCACCGGGAAGAAGCCTACCGGCGCAATAGGCCACGACGTAAAAAAATAGATAAATAAATAAATAAATAAATATATATATATATATATATATATATATATATATATATATATATATATATATATATATATATATATATATATATATATATATATGAGAGAGAGAGAGAGAGAGAGGAGGGCAGCCAGGTGGGAGGGAAGAGTAAATGAGAAACTCTTGGGAACGTCTGAAACCTCATCAGCGAAGCAGCTGTGTGTGTGTGTGTGTGTAGTTTTTAATGTTTGTCCCACAAGACTGGAATTAATAGTAATGTAGTCTGATAATGTTTCTCTCTCTCTTTCTATCTGTTTATTTATCTACTCTCTCCCTTGACTCACAAACCAGCACCCCTGCACACACCCATCCTCCTTCCACTACACAAAAGCGCCCTTCATCTCCCCTAAGACCTCCCCTCCCCCCTCACACACACCTTCCTCACCTTCCAACACACTACGCCCCCCCCCCTCCTTACACACACATGCTCCCCCTCTTCCCTCCACGCCCACGCCCACCCACCGTCGAGCACGTGGACGGACACCGAGGCGGGCGTGGCGTGCACAGGCGCGCACGTGTAGTTCCCGGCGTCCCTCCAGGTGGCGTGGGTGACCAGGAGCCAGCTGGTGCCCGAGTTCTTGTCCGTCACCAGCTGCACGCCGCCCCGACCCCCGGCGTTGATCTCCACCAGCTCCTCCTTGGCTGCGGGGAGGAGAGAGGAGAGCTGTGGTAGACATTATACTTGTCTTCTTGTTTATAGGGCGAGGGAGAAGAGACAGGCGTGATTGCTGAGGAGGGTACTGAGAGGCTACTAAGGATACGGAGGGTTTGATGAGAGAGAAGGACGGAAGAGGAGCTGTAATGGGGATTGGTTCCAGTCTCCACTGTCTTGTTTGTAGGGCGAGGGAATAGGGAAAGGCGTGATTGCTATATATATATAAAAAAAAAAATAGTAATTGGAAGGGATTGGTGAGGCTCCGATCTGTTGAGGAGAAGAAAGATGACGAGCAGAAGGAGGAAAACTTTGAGAAAGATGAGGAATAAAAGGAACGAGTTGAAGTGGATGGGTTTTGATGCTTTAAAAAAGGAGATCAAACGAGGAGTTAATGAGGGTAATGACAGTGGCTGAAAAGAGGCTGAGAAAATGAGAAAAGCAGAAAATAATAATTTAGTCGGTAGAACTGAAATTAGAAGTACTGATAAATGTGAAGCCAGGATGATAAAGGAATAAAGGGCGGATAAAAAGTAGAAAATGTACATCAATTATTCGTAACCATCTTTTTGTTAAGGGGACGAGTAGAACGTGTTAGCCAGGAAAGAAATGATTAACTCGTGATTTTAGAAGCAGGAGAAAAAGAAGACGAAGAGAAGGAGAAAGAAGATGAGGAATACAAAGTTGACCTCTCTCTCTCTCTCTCTCTCTCTCTCTCTCTCTCTCTCTCTCTCTCTCTCTCTCTCTCTCTCTCTCTCTCTCTCTCATCTGCCGAACTAGGAGAATCGAAGAAACAATAGGATCAGCAGAACAGGATTGAACGCTACATGAAGAAGGATCAGGAGGAGAAGAAGGAAGAAGAGTGAGACAGGAAGACGAAGAGGAAGAGTGGAATGAATAACAGTTTCGATCCTGTCTATTGACTTCCACTACCTCCTCTTTGTCCGTCGTTTAAGGGATTGGAGGAATATGTTGAAAGATTCGAGAGAATTGCAAAAGTTCTGATGTAGTGAGGAGGAAAAGGAGGAGGAGGAGGAAGAGTAGGAAAAAGGGTCGTAAGGGATTGATCTTTTTCTGTCTTCCTTATCTGGTAGTCAATGAGATTATGAAGGAAGTAAAGGAATTTGTGACACGGAAAAGAGATGTTGAGATAACAAAGAGGAAGCTGATGGAGTAGATGACAAAAAAAAAAAAAGGAAGAGACAGACGAAGAAAGTAACTGAGAAAATGATAGTGATAAAAGTATAGAATGTAAATCAGCCAGGTACAAGGAACAAGAATGCGAAGATAACGAAGAGGGAGAAGATTAAGTAGGTAGCAAAATAGGAAGAGGACAAAGAAGAAAAAAGAAAAAAAATGGTGCAAGCAAAAAAAGAATAACAGTAAGACTAAATTAGCTAAAGGTAAAATACATGAGCGAAAACATAGGAGTAAAGAACATGAAAAAATAGGTTAAAATAGAAATATTAGATGATCGACAGAAAAACGTTGCTGAAGGTACAATCAATGAAAAAAAACCTGAATGATAATGAAGAACAGGAAAATATAAATTATTAAAGTAGAAAAAAATAAAGCTGGAAAGAATAAAGTAGCCAATAAGGACAGGTTAAAAGAAGGACCTGGAGGAAGAGGCGAAAGTTATGTAAGTAGGGTGAAGAGAATGTAATGAGAATGTGAGGGACTGAGACTATTAGGGCGCGGGGGAGGAGGAGGAGGAGGAGGAGGAGGAGGAGGAGGAAAGTAGAGAAAGAAAAGAAGATAATGAAGAAGAGGAGGAGGAGGAGTTAATTGCATAAAGCGTACAATACAAAAGATTTATCCACAAACAAGGCATGGCGTTTGTAATATTTGAATGCAAGTGGCTGAGGAATATATCAAGACAGACATTAACTATCTCTGTTCGAACCCATCTCCGAGCACCTCTTAAAATGCTACACGTGTCCCTAAGTACATTCCACTTCCGTTATTACTGTACAGGCGTCGTTCAAAAGACAGTGACACGAGACAGGAATTCCCCTTTCCCGTGGTTCATCTCTTCTCCTCCAGCCCACTTCGCACACTGTATTTAAAGTAACTTCATCTTCCACCTGAGATCTCCTTTTGTAGAATCTGATTTCCATCTTTACTGCGATTCGTGAAGAAAATATAATAATAATAATAATGCTAATACTATAGGCTACTAAAAATCTCTTGAAAAAATACTAATATTTATACTAACAGAAATAACACGAATATCTCCTCCCTCGATTCCCCTTCTAGGATTTCTCTTCTCTTTAAAAAGTATACTAATGCTAATACTAATACTGTACCAAAAATGATATGTTTGAAAATACTACTGGTAATACAAATACTGAAAACATCATACTCCTGAAAAATACTGCTACTAATATAGTAATACTAAATACCAACACCCTAAAACAATAAAAAAATAATTACCTTGAAAATATCATAATTCTAATATCAATCCTAGAAAAATAATACAAATATCTTTTCCCTCAACTCCCCTTCCCGCACGTCTTTTCTCCTTCTCATCAACGTATTTTCTTAACCTCTCAGCACCTCACCGTCTCTCAGTACACGACAACGGCTGTGGCAAGAATACCTCTGCTTGAGCTCCCCCTCGCAGTGCACCTTATCCTCTTAACGCTTTGCACACCTCGCAGCTTAAGTCACCTTCAAAGTTCCCTTCTGAGCAATCTGGTTTCCATTATCGCTGTGCTCATAAAAGAAGATGCTAAACGTCGACAAATTCTACTTGAGACACCTTCTCTCCCCTCTTAACATTCTCCTTTTACACCCAGTGACCTTATACCACCAGAAAAGTTCTCCCCAAACACTTCTACCCGTCATCATGCGCTCGTAATAAAAAAAAAAGAACAAAAATTCTGGCGATGCGACAAAAGCTATTATAACTCTCTGTGTTCGCCTTCTTCTGCTTTTACCTTTTCCTCTCGTTCAACACCCTCCTTTTACGCCCGGTGACATAAACCACATGAAAAGTTATCTCTAAACACTCGAGTTAAAATTCTCTTAACCTCACCACTACCTCTTTCAGTCAAGCGGCAAGGTATACAATTGCAAATGTATACCCTTCATTAGACTTAGCCTAACACATGTTTGGTGGGCTTACGAGTTCAGGCCATGATAGGCAGTGCTACTGTTTATCAAAGCACCACACTGACACACTGCATATATAATGCGATAAGTCAGGTTTTAAAAATATTAATTTCGAGATATCGATATTTTTTGAAGATAGATGTTATCACGAGTTGCAGTACGTGGAATTAAGCAGTTGACAAAAGTTGTTTGATAACACCGTCGCCGTTTCACATACTGATGTAGTGACACGACTAGCCTGATGGGTGAGCCTCCCATAACTCCCTCTGGCAGGGGGGTACCTCTTTGGGCGACTGGTAAAGCCCCAGTCACACATTCACGACAATGACTCCCGGCGCCGTCCCGACGTTCGATATGCCGATAATCCTGGCTGCTTGGCCGATAGGTGTGCTGCTGCGACGGCGTTACGCCAAGTAACGACGTTATTAAGACGACATCTCGATGGGTGCGGACGGTGTTCCGATCGTCGTATGAGAGGAGCGATGACCTCCCGACATAATGGCCACGGCTGTTGACGATAGTCCTAACTGACACCGACCGGAAAAGGACGATCGTAACACCATCTGGGGGTAATAACGACATTATTAGGACGTTATTAGGACTGCTGGCGATCATCTTGAGACCTTCACCTGTGTCCAGATGACAATAAAAAAGGGGCGTGTCCACCATTGACCACACTTTGCCCCGCTCTTCCAGAAGACCAATACCACCCACAGACTGCATGATGGAGGTTACAACCCAGAATTATGTCATTGCCTTCCTCCAATACCGCCACCAGGCCAACCTGCTACAGACAATAGATTCAACCCGACTGCTGCTGTTGTATTGTCAGTGGAAGAAGCAAAAAGAAGCACGCCCGGTGACACCTGTTTCTTGCTCCTGCTGGGCTTGCCCTTGACCTGACTGCCCACCTCCTCCTCCTCCTCCTCCTCCTCCTCCGTGTCTTGATACTGGAAGTCGTGGGCGGCAGGGTCAAGGGTTGATGGACAAGCGGTGTTGGTGGTGGCAGGGCCATGGCAATGTGATAGTGGTGAACTGGTGGGCACGTGTTCGATGTTGGCTCCTTTGTCTGTACCAATGGTTAATGCAGGAAAAAACTGGAGCGAAAGAGGGAGCGAGAACCGGAAACACCTGTTTATATACAACCGGCGGCCGCCACCCCATCTCCGCACCGAACAGTTGCTCGGCGTGGCGCCGCTTACAAATCTGTATGCAGTCGGTTGGGTGACAACGCTGCCAGACGTACGTTACGACCACCGTTAGGAGGTCCTCTTCAGTGCCGACCATTGCCGACTACGAAACGACGTTGTTGCGTGGACATCCGACGTTCGTGGTTCCTTGCCGGCAGATGATAGATGTCGTGGAGGGCGCCGATTGTTTTGAACATTTCCAAAACGGCCGGTGAGATGTGGCGGGGCCGCAACGATCCCCAAAGATGGCCTGCCGGAGGATGGCGATCACCGTGGAGGGCTACATTTTCTGACGTCGGGACGGCGCCGGGAGCCAAGATCGTGAATGTGTGACTGAGGCTTAAAGGAGTGGCTCTCCCGTTACGCTGGTCGCGGATTCGATCCCCGGTGCCGGCAAACATTTCCTTGTTTAGATTAACTTCTCGTGTGTTTCGTTACACGCTGTGGTCGTGTGGGAGTGTAGAAAAGAGAAAAGTCTGGCATTTCACTGATGTGTACAGTGTATATATATATATATATATATATATATATATATATATATATATATATATATATATATATATATATATATATATATATATATATATATATATACACACATTTACAAAGGTGAACGCTGTTGCTATGATACGAAGTGCGGCCATGTAGTGAACATGCCTGGTTGCCTGCGGGCGGCTGCGCGCGGGGCGGCGTCAGTGTCTTTAGAGCAAGTGAACGATAAGGGTGTGCACGGCGACACCCGCATGGAGTGGATAATTTCCCCACTTTAGCTTTTCCTCGCCAAGCGGCTGTCCAAGGTGAGGAAAATGGTGTGGCCGCCTTGACACACGTGAGGCTGTGCACTGTGGTCAGGTGTGTGGTGAAAGAGGAGTGTCAACGTTGAGTGTTCATCGTGAGGCACATCAGGGAGCGGCTCTTCCCTGACTCGCCGCACCGCTGCACCCTGGCGCCACTGCCCTTCCGACCCCCCGGTCACCCCCCAGTGTGTTACAACACTACCACTCTGCCCACGACTGTGTGCAGTGTGACAGGTAAACTCCACAAATACGTTTTAACTTTTTTTTTTTCAGGAGTAGGTTATAATAGTTATAGATTAAAATTAGATTTTAACTGAGCCCTTGGGCGCGACTCGGATTCCACATGAAACCGCCCTGGTGCCACATCACTCCATTACTCCCCTCGGAGAAGGTCGCTACCTCTCTCTCTATCTCTCTTTTGCATGGCTGTGCGGGGCGTGAGAGTGAGATCTCCTGAGTTTTCCGTTGTGGCGTAACGCTGAATGGTGCGGCCTGGCAACTGTTGCCAAGGTCCGTCAGGCGGCATGGTCGCATGAGCCACGTTGCCAAGTGATATGGAAGGTTTAGGCGGGGTTCCCAGAATCCCGATTTAACGGATCCGTCGAAGTTAATGACGTCAAAATGACGTCGCCAAAACAGCGGTCGCTCGGCACGGATGATCCGCTCCGTCAGTCCATCGCTCATCATTTGTTGACAAACATATGGACAGCATTAACCACAACGACTTCTTGTATATGTTATTTTGTAGCTAAGTACTTCAATCTCATATTTTCATGATGTTTAGAAAATTCAACATCACTGGACTAGCACCACCACCCTACCCCGGATCAAAAGTTAACTTGAATTCATCTCTGGACTGGCGCACCCCCCCTCCCAGTGCTCCATTGATGACGTCACTGACGGTCGACGGGTCCATGAAAACGGAATAGTGGGAACCCCGCCTTACTGAGTCGTTGTCTTTCCCTCTAATCCCAAGCTATTTAGAACACCATGCAGTCGTATTATGAATGTACTCAAGGGCCGTAAATGTGTCAGCAGGGAAATAGGCTCCTCCTCCTCCTCCTCCTCCAAGCTCTTTGAGCTACAGACCAACTCAAGAACTAAAAACAACGGCTTGCCCATTCACGCGAAGCGATGCAATACAGACATTGGTAGGAGTTTCTTTTCTAACCGAGTCATGCATACGCCATTGTAACGACCTCCCTGCTGAAGTAGTAAGTGCGGAAACCATCAACTCTTTCAAAAATCGCATCGACCGTCACTTTGTGACAACAGGAGTAAACTGAAAATACGCACCGAAATGCCTTGAACTGCTCTGCAGGCACCCAGTGACTGTCAGGCAAATCACCGCTCTACAGCAGGCAACCTCATAATGAGCCAATAGGCTTTCTGTTGCCTGTCGTTCCATGTTTCCATGTTTCCTGCTGCATCATTCTCTCCTCGTCCTCGTCCAGTTCGTCTCCCGCCTCCTGTTCATCTCCAACTCTTTTAGTCACTCCGTATTCCTCTCCATCTGTTCTCCTCTTTCCTTTTCATCTTCGTCTTGCTTTCCTCTTCATCTCCTTGATCTTCATTTTTCGTTTCCTCTTCCTCCTTCTCTCCTTTTTCCTTTTCCTCCTCCTCTTCCTCTTCCTCATCCTCATCCTTCATTTCCATCAACTGTATCACCGTCTTTCTCTCGTTGTGGGTTTTCTCTTTTTCCTCCTTTTCCTCCTCCTCCTGAACCATTTAAACAATATAACAATTCCTGCCAATGGGTCAACAGTAATAACAACTGATTACATTAATCTGCTCCTCATGGTGTGTGTGTGTGTGTGTGTGTGTGTGTGTGTGTGTGTGGACGGGGTAGGTTATTATATTATTTTAATGTTTTTAATACCTGTTATCTTCATTATTAAACTTTTTATATTTATAGTTTCAGAGCTTAATGACTGAAGTTTTTTCTCTTCTATTTTTGTTATTTTTTTCATATTTTCGTTTTGTCATTTTGTAATTATTGAGATTTTTTTTAAATTATTTCTTATGTAATTTTGGTGTATTTTTTTATGTAAGTATGTTTTTTTGATATTGCGTTTGCAGTAATTGTTTCGTTTACTTCTGTTAAATGCCGTGTTAATATTATTAAGGGAAATAACACAGAGAGAGAGAGAGAGAGAGAGAGAGAGAGAGAGAGAATATTAAAAACAAATTGTTGGAGAGAGGAAGAGGCTGAGGGAAAGGAGGAGGATCTCAGGGAGGATGAAAAGAGGAGGGGAGATAGAGGAGCAGGATTTAGGAGGAAGGGAAGAGGAAGGGAGGGGTGGATGAGAGAGAGAGAGAGAGAGAGAGAGAGAGAGAGAGAGAGAGAGAGAGAGAGAGAGAGAGAGAGAGAGAGAGAGAAGGAAAGAAAAAAAATGAAAATAACATCGACAGGGGGGATGGGGAAGGGAAGAAGGCAGAGGGGAGACAGAGGAGGGTCGGTACAACTATTAGCTTCATAATTTTAAAGGTTTATCAGGACTCAGTAACCTTCTATAGGCCTCTACCACAAAATAGTTTGGCCCATACTTCCTCGTACAAAAGTTATGGGGCGGGTTCATGGGTTTAGTGTGTCGGGGAGCAGCCACTTATTGAAGAAGAATATAAATGTGTGGCTGAATTGCTAAAATAAAAATGGAAGCGAGGAAGAGAAAAAGAGACGGAAGGGGAAAACAAGTGTTAAAAGGAATCAAATGGAGAATGCAGTAAACGGGTGTTGTACAAAAGTATGGTTGAGCTCCTCACAAAGAGGAAACTGTAAGTACAAAACAACTGGAAAAGGATGAATACCAAAAAAACGAGGAAAATATATAGCTCAACGAAAACTGTGATTAAAGTTCATTGGGGAAGGAAAGAGGAAAAGGAAAAACAAGACACAACTGGGAAATGAATGAAAATTGGAATAGATGGACATATATATATATATATATATATATATATATATATATATATATATATATATATATATATATATATATATATATATATATATATATATATATATATATATATATATATATTTATATATATATATATATATATATATATATATATCTATATATATATATATATATGTATTGTATGGTGCCGAACTGGTAGCGTACTGGGCCCCATTCACCGCGTGATGGACGACGCGGGTTCGAATCCCCA
>NW_026110867.1:30000-63025 GCF_024679095.1 Eriocheir sinensis
AAAAAAGAGGAGGAATAAAAGGAAAGGAAAACAAAACAAAACAAGAAAGGGAAAGAATATTATATAAGAGAGAGAAGGAAAATATAGAATGAAATATGAAAAAAAATAGACGAAAGTTAAGAAAGGAGAGAGAGAGAGAGAGAGAGAGAGAGAGAGAGAGAGAGAGAGAGAGAGAGAGAGAGAATCACATTCGCACTCTCCCCAAAAAACCTGAATATATTGTAAAAGGACTCCAGTATTTTCCTTCCTCTCTGTAACTTTTTGCTGTTTTTATTTATCTTCCTCTCAACCAAGACTATATTTTTATTATTCTTTTTCTTTGTATTCGTCCTTAGCTGCATTCCTTTCCCCGACCCTCCTCCTCCTCCATCTCCCTTACCCCTCGCTTCCAAATCTCTTTTTCCTTCTCCTCGTCCTCGTCCTCCTTTTCCTCCCTTCAGACATATACCTAACTCCATCTTCCTCCGCCCCTTCCCCTTTTCTTCTCAGTCTTTCCCTTTCGTTCTTTAAAACCCCTTCCTTTCCTCCTCTTATTTTTCCTTCCCTTGCATATTCAACCCTTACTATGTTCCTCCTCCTCCTCCTCCTCCTCCTCCTCCTCCTGGAGTAATAATTTCGAACGATCTGAAACTGAGTCAACATTGCACAGAAGTAGTAAAAACTGCCAACAAACTGATCGGATTTATTGGTCGTACATTTGAACATAAATCAGAAAAAGTGATATTGACACTGCATTTCGTTAGTTCGCCCACATCCTGAGTATTGCGTTCAGTTTTGGTCTCCCTATTACAGAAAATATATAGGTAAACTTGAGAGGGTGCGGCGTCGAGCTACTAAAATGATCCCTAGACTGCGAAATAAACCGTACGAAGACAGACTTAAAGAACTTAACTTATTCAGCCTATCACAGCGCAGGCTAAAAGGTGACCTTATAGAAGTGTTTAAAATGTTCAAAGGATTCGACAACGTTAATGTTCATGATTATTTTACAGTCTCTCAATCAAGTGTAACAAGAAACAATGGATACCAAATAACGAGGAAGCGTCTCAACTCAAATGAGTCAAAACATTTCTTCTTCAACCGTGTCATCAATGTTTGGAAAGGTTTGCCTCAAAACGTCGTCGAAAGCGAAACTATTTGCACGTTCAAAAACCGACTTGACAAATATTTAGAAGCTAACCCGAACATCCGCTATTTTGTTCCGGTCTAACAGAAAGCAGTGTTAGCTTAGTCGTCGTGTATGATCTTCCTTCTCTCCATTGTAGTTTTTCTATACTACATGGTATTCTTCCTTTTCGTGCCAGCTTCGGCTGGAGGGACTGGTGGGAGGGGAGGAGCCTTCGCCTTTGCTGTCCTGTGTCTCTGACTCGTAGATTAGAGTAGATGGTACCAGCAACAAACAGCCTTGTTAGGACCAAGAGGTCTGTTGCTGTTTGCTTTTCCTTTCCTTTGTACTCCTCCTCCTTCTCCTCCTCCTCCTCCTTCAGTTCCCTTCACCTTCTCCTTCACGCCTGTCCTTCCCTCCTTCTCTCCCTTACATGTCCTTTTTTTCCCTCAACCCTGTGGTGAAAAGCGGGGTCGAAAAACTGTTGGGGAGGACGAGGAGGGGAAAACAAGTGTATGGAGTGTGCAGCAAGTGAAGACAGTGGTGGTGGTGGTGGTGTGGACTGATGGTGTTCGAGAAAGAGGTGTGTGTGTGTGTGTGTGTGTGTGTGTGTGTGGTGCTGGTAGTGGTGGTGGAGGTTATAGAGGTGGTGATGTAAATTACTGATGAGGTGATGGTGGTGGTGTGTGGTGTGGTATGGATTGATAATGTTGTCCAGATGGTGTGTATGCGATTGGGTTTTGCTGGAGGTGGTGGTGGTAGTGGTGTTAGTGGTGGTGGTGTTTGATGAAAAAAAAACAGGAATAGGGGTCTCAGGGCCTGATTTCTAAGGCAAAGGAGGCGGCTCGGCGGAGGCACGTAAAGGAACCACATAAAGGAAAATGATATGCATGAGGCGAGAGTGAATTAGTGGCGCTGGGGAAAGGCTGCGAGGAGAGGAGGAGCAGGCGGAAAACATGAAGATGAGGAATATTTGATTTTAAACAGGCTGGAATATTGCAAAAAGATGACTGTGGAATATGGAAACAGGTGACTTGAATATTAAAAACCAGACAAATATGGAAAAAAAAACAGACTGAAACATGGAAGAGAAGATTGTGTAATATGAAAAAATGGTTGTGGAATATAGAGAAAAACAGCCTTTAGAATATTGATTGAAAAACTGACTTCAATATGGAAATAAATACTGAATATGAAAAAAAACACTGAAATATGGAAAAAACGACCGTAGAATATGAAAAACAAACAAATATGGAGAAAACTGGCTGTGGAATATTGCAAAAAGAATGACTGGAAACAAAAAATAAAACTATGACAGAAACTAAATGTGGATTATTAAGAAAAGCAGACTGTGGATTACGAAAAAGAAAGGGAGAGAGATTTTCCGAAAAAGTGATCGAAATGAATGGCAAAAAAAGAGGATAATAATAACATCAATATATTAAAATGTGAAACACAAGGAAAATTAATAAAAAAGATGGGACAAATAAAACTGATTATGAATGAAACGAAGAGACACATAAGGAAATACGTAGAAAAGACAGAAAACACGCAGACAGGCAGACAGTCAATACGAATACATGAATCTACACGCGTGGAAAGCCAGACAAGAGAGAGAGAGTGAGAGAGAGAGAGAGGGAGGGAGAGGAGAATCATAAGCTTCGTTCGACGAAGAAAATGAAAGAAAAAAATGCAAGAGCAAAACATTCAGTCTTGCAGAGTGAACAACAACAACAATAACAACAACAACAAGTAACAAAAAGGTAACAGTCTAAAACAAAATACACAACACTTTTTTCCCTTCCTTCCCTCCTTCCCTTCCTTCCTTCCTTCCTCTTCACCTTTATCCAGTTCCACACACTCCCCTCCACCACAAACCCTTTTCATCCCTCCTTTCTCTCCCCTTCCACACATCTTGTCATTTATCTGCAATTTGTACTCCTGCTTTTCCTGTTAGTATTATCTTCTCTTTCGTTATTTGTCTTTGTTCTGTTCTGTTTCTCTTTCATTCGTGTTTTTCCTCATCTGTCTTTCTCTCTCTCTCTTCTGTATAATCTTTCTTCTCCTCACCTTTCTTTCCTTCCCTGCATCTACTCTCCCCTTGTTGTCCTCCCAGCATCACTTTTCCTCTTTTCCCCTTCCCATCTATTTCGTTATATATCTCTTTTCCTTCTCCTTCTCTCCTCTTCCCTATCCCTTGCGTAACTTTCACAGCATCCCTATCCTCTCCACTTGAGCTCATCATCTTTTCCCTCCTTCTCACCCATTCCTCCCCCCGGTGTGTACTCACGTGGGTCGCGGGGCAGCACGTGGTACCAGGTGACGGGCGCTCCCCTGATGGCGCCCTTCACCACGCACGTGATGTTGATGTCGCTGCCCGCCTTCATGAAGATCTCCCTCGAGCCGGTGATGCGCGCGCTGGGGACTGAGGGGGAGAGGCGGGGAGGGGTTAGATTAGGGGTGACAGGTGTGAGGTGTAAGAGGTATAGACTGTGTAAGGGGTGTAAAGGGGTGTGGTGGAGAGGAGGGCAGGAATATTGAGTATATAGAGGACTTGAAAAATGATAAAATCTTTGGTCCTTCGCTCTACGGATCACACTGGCAGAATAATCAATTAAGTAATGAGGGTTTTTATCCTATAGCATGGGAAATAGCTTCGTTATGCCCCAATATATTCCAATTAATCATGTTATATGGACACGTCTTTAATGCTATGTCATTCCTATGGCAGTGTAAAGTTTTCTTTGCAAATTGGCGTTGAAAAATAGCTGTCACCCCTCTGGCCAAGGAAGTTAGGAAAAAGAAAAAAAAAGAGGTATACTAGGCATCAAAACGTCCGGATGCGAACAGGCCAAATGGAGGTTAAAATAGAGAACAAAAAAGAAGAGAAGGAGGAGGAGGAGGAAAGACAAAGATTAATAGGTAGGAGAGAAGGTTGGTGAATTTATAGAACGTGAAAGTGAAGATAAATAAACTATAGAGGAATAAGAAAAGAAAATGGAAAATGGAATGCATGGGTGACGAAAGGCAGGTAGATGAGAAATAATTATTGAATTTGGTGAGAATGAGAATAATGAAAAAGATGAGACGAAAGATAAAACGAAAAAAATATGAAATCGTTATCGACTAGAAAAAAAAAGTAAATATGATGAAAAAGGAGATAGAAAAAAGGTACGTATAGGGGAAAGAATGGAAAGAAAGAACAGTAAAATGGAAGGAAGAAGAAACTAGAAAAAGTTAGGAGGACATTGAAAAGAGAGAAAAATAAACAGCAAAAAAAGTTGGAGTTGAAAAAAAAACGAAAGAGAAAGAGGAAAAAGCCAGACCAAAGAAAACAGAGAGGATTTAAGGAAGAAAATAAGAGAAACATAACCAGGAGGGGAAGAAGACGAGAAGGAAAAGCAGAGAAAGACAAGCGAGGCGAAGGTGTGCGACAAAGAGTAGAGGGTAAGAAAAATGGGGAAGACGGAAGAGGGAAATGGAGGAAAGGTCAATAAAGGAGGGGAGAGGAAGAAGAATGGAGAAAGAGGGAGTGTTGGTGAGGGTAGCGTGATTAGGGAGAGGAAGAAGAAGGAACTAGGAGGAAGGGAGATAGGGAAATGGATGATGGACAAAGGGGGAAGGAGAAGACAGACTAATAGGAGAGGTCAGAGAAAGTATATTTTGAATGTAAGAAGAAGGAAAGAATGAAGACTAGAGATGCAAGGAAGAGAAATAAATAAAAAAGAAAAGGAGAAATAGACGGAAAGCGAAGAGGACGAGGAGAATCGGAAAAACATCTAAGTGCTTAAAAGACTATGAGAATGAAAGAAAAAAATATAAAAAAAATAAATAATTGGCAGTAGAGCTACGAAAGGAAAAGTTACAAAAAGAAGAAAACAAAAGAGGAGGATGATGCAAAGAGGAGGTGTTTTAGAAGGGAATTAAGTTAAAAAGAATGAAATGAAAAAGGAAAAGGGAAATATTACAATCAATGAGAGGTTATGATGATACAAAATAAGGTAAACGCAGAAGAAAAGAAACAAAGCAAAGAAATATAGACATTGGAGAAACAGAAGAAGCACGAAGAGAGAGAGCATAAAGGCGAGTGTATGTTTATTAATAGTGAAATGGAACGAAGATAAGGCAACGAATAAATGAGGGAGGAAGGGGAAGAAGATAACAACCAAACTATGGAACTGGAGAGAGAGAGAGAGAGAGAGAGAGAGAGAGAGAGAGAGAGAGAGAGAGAGAGAGAGAGAGAGAGAGAGAGAGAGAGAATAACAATTAAGATTTCGTAATAGCAAATCAGATTATATAGAACCAAGAGAGAGAGAGAGAGAGAGAGAGAGAGAGAGAGAGAGAGAGAGAGAGAGAGAGAGAGACTGAAAACTGAGATAGGAAAGAGTAAAGGAAATTGCAGGAGAAACAGAGGCCAAGGGAAAGAAGGCGGCGGGAAGGGCGAGGGAAGAGAGGGAGAGGAATGACTTGATCATTCGGCGAGGGGAGAAAAGGCTGGGGACGAGTTAGAGAAACACTGGATGGATTTGATGCCCGTGACACCCTTGTGACTGGCGCTCAAGATATGTTGTTGTTGTGGGTGGTGGTGGTGGAGTTAGGCTAAATAATAATAATAATAATAATAATAATAATAATAATAATAATAATAATAATAATAATAATAATAAAAGAAAATATTGAAACGAGTTGATGTACTTAAAATTGTAAATAGGAGATTTTTTTGAAGAAAAATAATAATGATAAATAGAAGAGATCATGTAGGAAAAGTGAAAAAATTCCTACAACAATCAAAACAAAAAAATGTTATATAATTTGAAAAAATTGTGCAAATGAGAAAAAAAGAAAAAAATGAGTATAACATTTACAATAGTGAAAAAAAGTATAAAAAGTTACAAAAAGATAAATATAGATAACGTAAATATATTTAATGGCTAGTTTAAGTAAATTGGAATAGTTAGTTAATTACCACGGTCCCCCTCCCTCCTTCGTCCCTCTCTTTCCTTCCTTCCTTCCGTCTCTCTCGCATATATTGTTTCTGTGCCCTTCTCTCTCTCTCTCTCTCTCTCTCTCTCTCTCTCTTCTCATTTATTCTTTCCTTTCCGTCCAGTTTCGTCTATTTCTCCTTTCTGTTTTCTTGTTTCATTTCCTCGCATTCGCTGTCTTCCTTTTTGTTTCCTTTTTCTCTCCTTTGGTTTCCAAATCTCCCTTTCTGATTCCTTTCTTCATTTAATCACATTCGCCATCGTTCACTTTCTCCCTCTCCTTTCACTCTTCTCTATATCCTCCCTTTTTTCTCTCCTCTGTTTCCATATCCCTTTTTCTTTATTTTTATTTTTATATTCAGCTTAATCGTATATTTTCCTCCATTGTCTCCTTCACATCCCTTTTCCTACCATCACACTTTTCTCTGTTCCTCTTTATTTGATCCTCTCCTACCTTTCCTTTATCTCCCATTATTTCATTAGACTCGTCATCTTATTTATCATTCTTCTCTTTCATCTCCATTGTTACCTTTCTTTCCATACCTTCATATTCCTCAGGCTTGTCTTGTATCCTTCCTCTTCCATTCCTTCCGCTCCATTCCTTCTCTGTTAGTCTCTTATCTTCCTCTCTCATCTCCTCCTTTTCTTTGTAACCTAACCTTTCTTTTTCCTCCTCATCCCTCCTTTTACCTCTCCTCCCATCCACCTTCTTCTCGCACTCCACTCCGTTCCCCATTCCGTCTGTCTCTTATCTTCTTTTCTTTCTCTTCTCCTTTCCTTCGTAACCTAACCATTCCTCTCATGCTATCCCTCATCCAGTCTCCCTTTCTTCTTCCTTCCATCATCATCCCTCACTCCATCGTCATCCGTTAGCCTCTCGTCACCGCCCTTTTTCTGCCGCCACACCTCGCCTCCTCCGTCACTCAACCCTTAGGCCTGTCCTTTTTTTCCTCCTCTCTCTCTCTTGCTTTCTCTCTTCCTGTCACTTTTTTTTATCAGCTCTATTGTTTTTAATTCCTTGCCTTCTTGATTATTTTTTTTCTTATCACTATTTCCCTAGTTTATTCCCTCCTCTTTTTTTTGTACCCGTGGTGCTTTATCTTTTCTTCCTTGTTAGTAATTTTTCTGTTTTCTTCATTCCCTCCAAGCCTTGTGTTTCCGGTTCTCTCTCTTTTTCCCTCATTCTTTTCTTTCCTTTTCTTCCTGACGCATAATATTTGCTTCACCTTTCCTTCTTTCTTTTACTTTTTATCTTTTCATTTTCATTCCTTTTAATTATTTTTATTTGCTATTTCTCTTCTGTCCCTTCTTTTCTTTACCATCTCTTCGTTTAACAAAGTTCCTTTCATCACCTCTCACTACCTTCACACGTCTCTTTACTTCCCACCTTCTCGTCCTTTATATTTTCTACCTCATTTATCTTTCTCTTCCCCCACTGTTCTTAATCCTTTCCTTTTGCCTTGTTTATCTCTAAGTCTTCTGTCAGGTTATGCCCATCCTTTTATCATGCCCTCGCATCTCCCCTCCCACACAGTCGTTAGTTGTTGTTGTTTTTTTTACCTATTTTCACCTATTTTTCTTCGTGATATTCCCCCTGTGGTTGATTTCTCGAGTAAGTTGTTACTGGAAGCCACTGGTAGCTGGCTACATCCTCCTACTTAAATTTCTCCTCCTTCTCCTCCTCCTCCTCCTCCTCCTCCTCCTCCTCCTCCTCCCTCATTTCCTGTCTGTATCTCACCGTCTCATCCTCTTAGCCCTCAGTCATCCATATACATTCATCACACACACACACACACACACACACACACACACACACACACACACACACACACACATACACACACAGTCCAGTGTTGCCACTTCATGGGAATTTCCCACAAATCTGTGAGAAACGAGGCTACGAGGGAAGAGTCGGGGAATTAAATTTTTGTGGGAAATTTGTGGGAATTCTGACAAAATGCAATAAAATCCGATTGTAATACAAGAGGACCATTTTTACATGTTCCTTCCCCCGGAGCCGCCATCTCCAGAGCGAGGACTGACTACACTTGTAATTTGTACACGTTCAGTTCTCGTGAGTTAAGCGCTTCCCCCTCCCCCTCCCGTCTTCCCACTAGGAGGCACCCCACCAGTGTGTGTGTGTGTGTGTGTGTGTGTCACACACACACACACACACACACACACACACACACACACACACACACACACACCTCACTCACCCTTCCTCCACCTCCAACACACCCTCACACCCTGTACCCACCCTTTCTCCATTGCAACGCCGTACCCATCCCTCCCTCCCCAAATACACCCACTCACCCTCTACCCATGGCCTAATAGCCCAGCCAGGGATGATGGCCCACTCAAAAAAAAAAAAATAAATAAATAAATAAATAAATAAATAAAAATGTACCCACCTTCATCACCTTATACCCACCCTTCCTCCACCCGAAGCACACCCACACACCCTATACCCACCTTCATCACCTTATACCCACCCTTCCCCCATCCGAAACACACCCACACACCCTATACCCCCTCCCCCCCTCCACTCACCCACAACGCTGAGCCTGAAGCGGCGGAACATCTTGGGCTGCGTGGACACCTGGCACTCGTAGAGGCCGGAGTCGGTGATGGCGGGCCGGTCCACCTCCAGGCTCCAGAAGGGCGAGCCGGGCAGGTGCAGCGCGCGGAACCTCGTGTCCGTCGTGTACGTGAAGTTACCTGTGGTCAGCACGTGCAGGTCCTGGCGCCTGATCCACGACACCTGGGAAGGAAGAAAACCTGGTTGTGTGTACGAGGGGAGTAATTTTGTTTGAAATGTTTTTTTGGTTATAAGGGCCGCATTTTTATATATGTCAGCAGTGTTGGCAAGCTTGTGAATGATGTGTCTCCCTGGTGGCAGTGGTCATGCAGGCGTGGGGCGTACAAGTCATCATGATGGCGTACACTGGCAGAGGCTCCCAACCTTTATTTTCAGGCGACCCCAATCATGCACCTCTAGACATGACTGCGACCCCTTTAGTTTAGTTGTATATGTGTTATTATCATAACACATATATTATTTCCGATTGGGGCAAGAAGAACCTGGTGTCCTTCAACGCCTCAAAAACACAGTTTCTCCACCTATCCACTCGACACAATCTTCTAAACAACTATCCCCTATTCTTGGACAACACCCAGCTATCACCTTCCTCAACACTAAACATCCTCGGTCTATCCTTAACTCAAAATCTCAACTGGAAACTTCATATCTCATCTCTTACTAAATCAGCTTCCTCGAGGCTGGGCGTTCTGCACCGTCTCCGCCAGTTCTTCTCCCCTACACAGTTGCTGTCCATATACAGGGGCCTTGTCCGCCCTCGTATGGAGTATGCATCTCATGTGGGGGGGGGCTCCACTCACACAGCTCTTCTGGACAGAGTAGAGGCTAAGGCTCTTCGTCTCATCAGCTCTCCTCCTCATACTGATAGTCTTCTACCTCTTAATTTCCGCCGCAATGTTGCCTCTCTTTCTATCTTTTATCGATATTTCCACGCTGACTGCTCTTCTGAACCTGCTAACTGCATGCCTCCCCCCCTCCCGCCGAAACGCTGCACTCGACTTTCTTCTCATGCTCATCCCTATACTGTCCAAACCCCTTATGCAAGAGTTAACCAGCATCTTCACTCTTTCATCCCTCACGCTGGTAAACTCTGGAACAATCTTCCTTCATCTGTATTTCCTCCTGCCTACGACTTGAACTCTTTCAAGAGGAGGGTATCAGGACACCTCTCCTCCCGTATTTGATTTTCCTTTCGGCCACCTCTTTTGTTTCTTTTTTAGGAGCAGCGAGTAGCGGGCTTTTTTTATATTATTGATTTCTTTTTTTGTGTGCCCTTGAGCTGCCTCCTTTGTTGTAAAAAAAAAAAAAAAAAAAAAAAAAAACATGATTGATATTTTTAAGTCTTGGCGACTCCAGGAAAAACGCTTGGCGACCCCACTTGAGGTCACGACTCCAGGGTTGGAAAAAGAGGGGTGTACAGTGATCCCTGCGCCGCCTCACGCAGAGGAGAATGATTTACAGCATAGGGTCCTTCGTTTCTAGTAAAATATTCAGGCAGTAACAAGCGAGTAGCGAGGCACTGACGTAGAGGGAAGGCGCCTTGTGTTGCCAACTCTCAGAGGTAACGTAGTGAATGCCATTATATTTTAGTATTATTATTTAACTAAGCAATGGAAGAAATTATTTATTTAATCGCAAACTTCAATAGCAATGCTTATTATTCGATGGAAAGCGACCAAAGTACTCCAGCTGTCAATGTAACCATGTCGACAAAACCATCTGGGCAGTGTGGGTAAAACAAAGGTGCATCGGTGACGTCACGCCGAGCCAGTGTGCTGCGGAAAGTGTCAGAGTGAGGTTGTGTCCGTGTGCCGTGCGTGTTAAGGTCCCCGGCGGGTGTGTCGCGCGTGTGCATGGCGGGCGGCGGCGTGCTGAGGCGAGGCGAGGCGAGGATCAGGTGAGAAACGGTATGGTGGTTGTTGCAGGAAGGGACGCGGCGTATAGACAATGGTTGAGGCAGGGGAGGCCGGTGGGCAGGATGGAGTGAGTGCCCTGCCGCCTGAAGCCTTGTCCTGCCAGTTTGCTCCTTCCCGTGCGACTATTCTTGAAAATTACAGTGATTGTGAAGCTTGTCCATGTTGAGAATCGCCTGGGGAGTGAATTGAAGGTATTTAAAGGCGTATAATTAGTAATATTTGAAGGAAGTTGTTCCGCGCTGTGATTGGCTGCCGGCCGTGACGTCATCTGTGCCTGGCCGGTGATGTTGACGCCGCGGCGGTGATCGGAGTGTGAGTCGCGCTCTGCCCCGCCCCGGCGCGAGGGACGGGGCGGCGGGCGTATGTGTAGCATGAACGGGGCCTCACTCTGACACAGTGCTGAGGAATGAGTGTGAAGGAACCGGGGAGCGTGAGTGTGAGGGATTGATGAGGAGAGAATCGTCGTACCTCAGGCTGCTGGGAGGGAGAAGGAGGGAGGAGAGGGGGGTCAAATGGTCAGCAAGACAAGCCGCAGCAAGTCTCGATAGTGTGTTAATTTTACGTAATGCATCTTTTATTATACTAAGGTTGTGTATGTAGCTTAGACACACTAGGTGTTCTTCATCCTTAGCTCGTCCATAAGGCTTCCGGTAATGATGTAACGAGCGAAGTATCCTGAGCTCGTCAAGGTCCCGTATTGGTGTTTCGAGCCGAGTGTCGTTCCGTGCGGGTCCAAATGAAGCTTCCCGGCGCGTAGTCTCATCACGACACATTAAGCCTAACCAAAGCTCTGAAACTCGTATACTTCACCTAACGCAACCTTTGAAATCCCTCTTTTATTTGTTTCGGTGTTTTGTTCAACATGTACAGTACTCTCTCTCTCTCTCTCTCTCTCTCTGCTTTAATTTTAGTGGTCTTTGTTTCTTTTATTTTCTGACACCTGAATTCCCGTCTTATTCCTAAGGGTATTCCAGGATTTCACCAAAATATGACTAAGGCTAACCAGTCACCAGGTGTTGTAGGTACTCTGAATCACGCCATCATACAAGGGACTATAAGAGGTTTTTATACTCGCAGCTTGGCCGATTACTGAGGAGTTTCCCGGTATGCGGGTGAATTGTTTTCACCTCAGGGAACTAGACGTCCCTGCCCTGCATAGTCTCAGGTCACCCTTGGACAAGGTGTAATACCTGATCTGTCTCCCGTGCCAGGGTCACGGTGAAGCCTCTGGGCAGCAGCAGTGGTGGATTGGACTGCAGGCAGAGGATCTCTTTATGAGACAATGGCTGGAGTTCCAGGGTCCTAGTTAGCTGGACCGTGCCTAATTATTTAGGCCTGCGGTGTAGAGGAGTGTGGCGACCTCTACACTAATAAAAGCCTCCCTGGGAACCAGTTGTCGGTGTGAGCTCCCCGTCCCTCCCCTCTATCGACGGTACTCCCATCTCTATTCTGCATAACAGCTGGTTCTTGTTTTCTCCTGAAAGAGATATCTTCCGTGGGCCATTTGAGGTTGTACCTCCCGGCTTCTAGGTGGAGTTTCTGAGGGTTTTTCTTATACTCAAGGAATATTTCAGTCTTTTGGTCTCTCAGGAAGGGCGTCTGATACTCTCTAGAGTTGGTGGAGAACACCTGGTGACAGGTGCCACTGGCCAGGCCTCGAAAGGGTCGCAGAGTTGGGTTAGACGTTTCGGAAAGTGGGAACGAATTGCTGGTTCCTCTCCTCCCTTGCCAGCTCTGCTCTGTGTGACTACGCCGGCCCCGTGCTATGGGACAAAACTTCGAGGACAATAGCTGAAAAGCGCCGGGTTGTGAAAGTCTCTCTCGTGACCGAGGCTCAGGACAAGCGATTGGTCTTTGAGGCGTTTTCAAGACCCTGTGGGAGCGAACTCCCAGTGTTGGAGGCATCTAACACAGCAGTATCTATTTTCCATGCACAATTTTTATACAATTCAATTTATGGTCGCTTAAAATTCTAACAATGCCTTCGAACCTTAAGTGTGACGTCTGTCCCGGACGTTTTGCAGCTCAGTTCTTCCAGCTGAGTAAAACTTGCCGCCTCTGCGTTCAAAGATTACATCTTCAGAAGGCTGTAACTGAATGGAAAGTCAAGCACAATGATCTTGAAAAGAAATTTGTAGCCCTTCAGGAATTTGTTTTAACAAATGTGGCAGTGACTCCACCATCGATGGTGGAGAGGCCCTCCACTGAGACTGTGCCCTCTCCAGACGACCCTCCTGCTTCACGGGAGGACGTGTTACCTGCCTCACAGGTTGACTCCCAGCCTGCCTCACAGGATAACCCCCAGCCTGCCTCACAGGCTACCCCCCAGCCTGCCTCACAGGCTAACACCCAGCCTGCCTCACAGGCTAACCCCCAGCCTGCCTCACAGGCTAACCCCCAGCCTGCCTCACAGTACAACTGCCAGCCTGCCTCACAGGCTGACCCCCAGCCTGCCTCACAGGCTAACCCCCAGCCTGCTTCACAGGCTAACTCCCAGCCTGCCTCACAGGACAACTTCCAGCCTGCCCCACTTAACGCTTCTCTTCCTGCTTCACAGGATGTCGGGTTCCAACCTGTAAGGAATGGAGCCAAACCGAAGCATGCAACCAAGGATTTACTGACCCCCACTACCTTCAATAGGTTCCAGGTGCTGGCAGACACCATGGAGGATGAGTTCGAGACTCGCCTAGTTGGGGACTCCATGGTGCGTGGCCAGCTGGTTGAGTTCTGTGGTCGTTCATCAAACGGCCGCAGAAAACGTTACTGCTATCCAGGTGCCAGACTGGACGACATCACCGCAGCGTGCGATGATGTCACGAGAAATGCCGACCGAAACACCCTCTTTGTCATTCACGCGGGGACAAATGACGTAAAGACAACCCTTTCTGAGGAACTGCTTGAGAAATACCGCCGCATGATCAAGCAGTATGAACGTAAAACGGATGCCAGTAACATCATAATCTCAGGAATCCTCCCGAGGGTCGGTGCCGAATCTAGCTTTTACAGTAAGGCCTTCAGCACAAACAACAGACTTCAGTCCCTTTGCTCACAAGAAAACGTCCAGTTCGCTAACTTGTGGAACAATTTTACTACGATTCAGACTTGTTCCTTCCTGATGGCATTCACTTAAACCCTGTTGGAGCAGCCCGTTTCGGGAGGCTGCTCTGTGACCAAGTGGCTCTTCGAAAGCCAAAAAACGCGGAGGCGAGAACACCAGCAGCTCCACCGTAAGGGTCCATTCAACCCGCAAAACTCCCGACTCGAATCACATTAAAGCTTGCTATGTAAACGCTCGTAGCCTACGTAACAAATTTGAAGACTTAGAAGTCCTCGCAGCTACAAATCATTATCACATCATCGGAGTCACAGAATCTTGGATAGACACTTCAAATAGAGATTTCATTGCGGAATATAGATTACCGGGTTATACCATTTTTAGTCATGAAAGAGAGAACAGACAGGGTAAAGGTGTTATCTTTTATATCCACAACTCTCTCCATCCAGTATCCGTGAAAGCAGACATTATAACCAATGTAGACACGGTCTTCATTGAAATTAAAAATAAATCTCGTAAAATAGTAATTGGACTTATCTACAGACCGCCAAGGCAGACTCTTGATATCGACCACGCATTAAGTGAATTATTATTAGAAACAAGTAGCAGTTGCGAGGCAGTAATTGTTGGGGACTTTAACTTGCCAGTGAAAAGATGGGGTGAACCGTTGAACTGTCATACAGGGCTCGACCTGTACACAAATTTACTAGAAAGTGATTTACATCAACACGTTCAAGAACCGACTCGGGAAAATAATATACTTGACCTTATCTTTTCAACGACAGCTGATCTAGTAAACGAAGTAAATGTTGGTCCAATTTTTAGTTCTAGCGATCACCGAACAATCACATCCAGCATCAATATGAAAGAAAGTAAAGTAACTCCTAGTAAAGAAAAGGTGCCTGATTATCAGAGAGCGAATTTCGTAAGACTCCGATCAATTCTAAATAATTCTGACTGGACTGAAATCACGGCGGAAACAGATATTGATAAATCTTGGGGGGCCTTCACCACAATATTGAACAATGCCATAAGCATATGCGTACCCTATCGTAACAGACGTTCAGCTTCTAAGAAGAAACCCAAATGGTGGAATAACGAAATTCAAAATAGCCTATCTCTTAAAAAACGCGTATACAGTAGGTACATATCATCTCAGAGCGAGGCTGACAAACTAGAGTTGGACAGAATTCGCCGCGAAACCAAGAAATTAATAAAACGAAGCAAGAAAAATCTTGAAGAATATATAGCGGAAACAAGTAAATCTAATCCTAAAGAATTTTTCAGCTATGTAAATAATAAAAAGTCACTCACTTGTGGTATCGGGCCGCTTGCAAATGAAAATGGTAACCACACGAACGATGAAAATGAAATGGCTACAATCCTAAATAACTTTTTCGCATCCGTATTTACCGACGAAGATTGTTTATCACCTCAACCGCCGGAGGTTAGAAGGACCGAAAGATGTTAAGTGGCGTGCTCATCGTAGAAAGTGACATTTACGCACAATTGAAAAGATTAAAGTAAGCAAAGCTCCTGGTCCAGACAAAATTACCCCTAGGGTCTTAAAAGAAATCAAACATCAAATTTGTAAACCGCTCTCCATCATATTCAATAAATCTTTAACAGCTGGAAAAGTTCCGTCGGATTGAAACTTGCAATGTCACCAATTTTCAAAAGGGGACAAGTCTCATCCAGGAAACTATCGACCAATTAGCCTGACATCTATTGTTTGTAAGTTAATGGAGACTATCATTCGCGACAATATGGTGAAATTCTTCGAAGAAAATAATATAATAAATAATTCGCAACATGGCTTCCGTAGTAAACGTTCGTGTTTGACTAACTTACTTGATTTTTTTCACTATATTTTTGAGGTGTTCGATGAAAGCAGATCAGTAGATATCATATATCTGGATTTTCAAAAGGCATTTGATAAGGTCCCCCACCAACGATTGCTCAGCAAACTACTGGCGCACGGTATCTCGGGTAACATTCACAATTGGTTTGCGGACTGGCTCTCTGAGCGGAAACAGAGAGTAGTTCTAAACGGTGTTACATCTAACTGGCTCGATGTCAAAAGCGGCGTACCTCAAGGATCAGTGCTTGGCCCCATGCTCTTCTTAATTTATGTTAATGATATCGATGATGGGCTCACTTGCAAAGTATAAAAATTTGCTGATGACACAAAAATTGCTAGTAAAGTAACTGCGATACTCGACGAAGAAGCTTTACAATCAAATATAGATCGACTTGCACGTTGGGCCAATCAATGGCAAATGAAATTTAACGTTGACAAATGTAAAGTGTTGCACATCGGAAAAATAACAATCGCGTTCGGTACGTAATGAATGGCCAACAACTTTCTGCAGTAAGTAAAGAAAAGGATCTTGGAATCACTATATCAAGCGATTTAAAGCCCGGTCAGCATTGTTCAGAGGTAGTTAAAACTGAAAACAAATTGGTTGGCTTCATCGGACGAGTCTTTAATAATAAATCGGAAAAAGTAATATTAAAACTGTATAATTCGTTGGTTCGACCCCGTCTAGAGTACTGTGTACAGTTTTGGTCTCCCTACTACAGAAAAGACATAGAAAAGTTGGAACGGGTCCAACGAAGAGTAACAAAGATGATTCCTAGGTTGAGAAATTTGTCATATGAACAAAGGCTTAAAGAAGTAAATTTATTCAGCCTATCAAAACGAAGAATGCGAGGCGATCTAATAGAAGTGTTTAAAATGTTCAAAGGATTCAGTGATATTAATGCGGAAGATTACTTTACAATTGATCGATCAAATAGAACAAGAAGAAATCACAATTTGAAGATAAGTGGTAAAAGATTCTCGTCGCACGAAGCTAAACACTTCTTCTTCAATCGAGTTGTTAATGTTTGGAACTCTCTACCTTGTGATGTCGTTGATAGTACAACAGTTACGGCCTTCAAGAATATATTAGACAAGTGTTTTGAATCCAACCAGCAACTAAGATATTACTCATTGTCGTAATAACGTTAAGTTCTTTCGAATACTGGTGTCCTTGTCCGCTTTTATCGCCCGGTTAGTGGTAGCAGTAATGGTAGTTCTTTCCTCTTTCCTACATAAATTCCATGCAGTTTTTCCATGCTGCATGGTTCTTTTTCCTTTCCTGCCAGCTTTGGCTGGAGGAGCCTTCGCCTTTGCTGTCCTTCATCTTCCACCTTTGATTAGATAGTTAGTGTAGCTTGTCACAAACAACCTCGTAAGGACCAGCAGGTCTGCTGTTGTTTGTTCTTCCTTTGTGTTCCCTTTGTGTTCCCTCTCTCTCAGGTGTTCCTCCTGCTTCCTCCTCCCTCCCTTCATGATGAATGGCCGAGGAAGGGACGGCTTGTAAAACGGGGATGATAATCATCTGCTGAGGATGAGTATTTTGTTTTGGGATTTACGGAGGCGAGTTTCTTCCTTTACCAACACGAGCTACGTGAGGCTTAATTTTCTCGTTAGTTAATCACGGTATCTAGTTAGTTTGTAGCTTCTTTTTTAATGGTGTAGTTTTCGCCTATGTGTCACTTTCGGTGATCATCTGGCAACAGTAGTTGATATTTATAGTCCCGCTTGTTTTAATAGTTTTTGTCAGCCTTCATAGTTATTAAGGCGGACAATGCGTTTAGTGTGTGTGTGTGTGTGTGTGTGTGTGTGTGTGTGTGTGTGTGTGTGTGTGTGTGTGTACACCGTCAGACAAATCTGCTTGAATCACAAAAGGTATTTGCAAATATCATGGAACACACCTGTCATATGTTACTGATGTCTAAAACAATTATAATGATAACTAATAATTTGTTATAATATGGTAGTAGAGTTGCTGCTGCTGCTGGGATGAAAGATAAAAGTGTGATAAGTGGTGATGGTACTGGTGGTGGTGGTGGTGGTGGTGGTTATGGTAATTGTGATGGTAGGTATTGGCTTAGGACTTTATGTGATGGTGATACTGATGGAGTGGGGTTGGAGGTGCTGCTACTGGTGATGGTCGTGGTGGCGATGGTTGGGGTGGAGTTACTTGTTCAGGTGGTGATGGTGGTGGTGATATTATGCTAAATGAACATACGTGGAGCGAAATATAGAAAGCGTGATGAAAGTAGCGCCTAAAAATTAAAACAAAAACAAAAACATGCGTACAATGAGACAGATGAAAGTGAAAAAACAGCCCCACTGGAGTCACATAAAGTAAGGACCCTCAAAAAAAAGAATGGGAAAAAGTGGAGATAAAAGAACGAATGACCAGACCTGACAAAAATCACGAGCGAGAGAAAGGAAAAAATGTGAGGATGTAGTAATAAAACTATATAATAAAACAATAAAAAAAGGCTGTAAAAAGTGCAGAAACGATAAAAATGACTGAGTGTAAAATGTAGTGGCAGGAGGACTGACGTGAGGCCAGGAGTCGTGGCGGGGAGGGAGGGAGGGAATGAACGAATGGTCGAGTGTGACGATGTGCCGGGATGAATATACTTGGAGTAGTTAATTGGTGTCATAGTGTTTTGCATGTATGGTAATGATTTATATTTGTATTAGTATTTGTATAATACTTATCAATACCTGCTACAAATACTGCTACGGTTACTATTCCTACAACTGCCACTACCACTGCTACTCCTACTGCTACTACTGCTGCTACTACACTGCTGCTACTACTGTTATTACTGTTACTACTTCTGCTGTTACCACTGCTACTACTACTGCTACTACTGCTGCTACTACTACTGCTACTACTACTGTTATTACTGTTACTACTTCTGCTGTTACCACTGCTACTACTACTGCTACTACTGCTGCTACTACTACTGCTACTACTACTGTTATTACTGTTACTACTTCTGCTGTTACCACTGCTACTACTGCTGCTACTACTACTACTAGTGCCACTACTGATGCTACTACTACTACTACTACTACTGCTACTACTACTACTGCTAGATACTACCAACCTCTTGCAGACTCATTGTGTTTATGTTCTCATAATACCTGTTCTGCGATGTAAAGTATGATGATGAACATGATAATGACAATAATAATAATGATGATGATAATAATAATAATAATAATAATAATAATAATAATAATAATAATAATAATAATAATAATAATAATAATAATAATAATAATAATAATAATAATAATAATAATAATAATAATAATAATAACAACAGTAATAATAATAATAATAATAATAATAATAATAATAATAATAATAATAATAGTAATAATATTGATGACAATGATAATGATAATAATAATAATAATAATAATAATAATAATAATAATAATAATAATAATAATAGTAATAACAATAACAATAGTAATAATGATAATATTAATAACAATAATAATAATAATAATAATAATAATAATAATAATAATAATAATAATAATAATAATAATAATAATAATAGTGGTAACTGAAATACTATACACTGCAACACAGTCATACATGACACAAACGAGCGACGCGGCGCCAGATGGACAAACAACTTTTCACCATAAAAAAAAACATTATTATTTTTTCGGTGGTGCATAAAATTAGTATAAAAAGTGAATGTCAAAGGGGACGACCAGCCAGACACCACCACCACCACCACCACAACCAGTCGTCAACATCATTACCATCACCACCACCACCACCACAGTCGTCAACATCATCACCACTTGCAGCATCACCATCACCAGAACCATCATCACCTTTATCGTCATCATAACTTATTCTTAACTACGTTTCGATTAACATTTTATTTTACTCTTTCACTCTTTCTTTTGATCATCGGGATTTTTTCTATCACATTCACATTTTTCAACTCCCTTATGTTATTATTTCCCCTTTCCTTTACCTCCTCCACTTTTCACCGTCCGTTCACCTTTTTCTTCTGTGATTTTGTCGTTTTCCTTATCATTGTATTTTTTTATCTCTTTCACACGCTTTCTACCTCCTTGTTCATGCCATTATTTTTTACTTCATCTACCTCCTCCTCTTTTTACCTTTATATTCACCTTTTACCATTTTTGCTCTTATGCTTTCCCGGGCATCAGCATTTTATTTTCCTTTCACTTTAACTCTTTAGTCACTATCTTACTTCCTATTTACTTCCTCCTACAGCATTTTTCTTACTTCCCACTTTCTTTACCTCTTACCTGCCTACCTCTCGACTCACCTCTCTCTCTCTCTCTCTCTCTCTCTCTCTCTCTCTCTCTCTCTCTCTCTCTCTCTCTCTCTCTCTCTCTCTCTCTCTCTCTCTCTCTCTCTCTCTCTCCTTTTGATCATCGTACTTTTTCCCCTTTCACACCCTCCTTCCACCTCCTTAGTATTTGTCATTATTTCCCATATCATTTACACCCTCGGTCCCACAGACGCCGATTAGTTCCCCATTTTGAAATTTTCAAAATCGGCACAAAATCCCAGTTCATCCTGGAAGCAAATCGGCAACCAAAACCTATCGGGGAGAAAATTTCAGCGTGTCGAAATTTTTTTGCCGATTTTTGATTGTCCTGATTTGATAAGAAATCGCCGTTTATCGGTATTCATCGGTGTTTGTCCTAGTCTGTCCCTGTCTGTCGTAGTTTATCGGTGAAGCCAAATCGGCGTTTATCGGTGACTAAATTCGCCCTCTTGACCAGGATTTTGTTTCCCGATAGACACCGATGAATAAAGAATGATTCAAACTGAAAAGGGTCAGAGTTTTATACTACGGTGGGTCTTTGGTTCAAAATCGGCACCGAAATCCTGGTCATCCCCATATATCGGTGTTCATTGGGGAACTTACTGCTTCCCGATTGACACCGATAAACACCGACGATCGGCGTCTGTGGGATCGAAGGGTATCTCCTCCTCCTCCTCCTCCTCCTCTTCTTCTTCTTTTTGCCTTTCGATTCATCTTCTCTGACTCCCTCTCACCACGCCTCCTCCCCCTCAGCCTCCCCTCCGCCTCCTCCCCTCCTCTCTCCCTCTCCCCCCTCCTCCCCCCGCCCGCCTGTCTGGCGTTTTAATGCACGGATTCCCGCTCACTTTGACGAGTTGGAGCCCCGAGTTTAGCGCTTCGAGTTGGCCACTTTGGCTGGGCGCGACAAGTTACGGGCAAGGGAGTGTGTGTGTGTGTGTGTGTGTGTGTGTGTGTTGCGGGTCACCTCCTCCTGCTCCTGCTGCCTCTTCTGCTTCTACTTCTGGTTTTACTCGTTTGTTTTGTTTCTGGTTTGTGGTTTTAAATATTTGTTTCTGGATTGCGTTTGGTTTGATTCTGGTTTGATTCCTGTTTCGTTCGTGTTTTGATACATTTTTCTGTAAGTTTCGGTCTTATTTTTTTTTACATTCTTTAGAAAGATTAATGCAAAGTTTTGTGATTTTTTTTTTTTCGTGTTGAGTTTTTTTTTCTTTTGGATTTCATGCTGTGCTTTTTCTTGTGTTTTTCGAGTATTCCAGATTTTTGTTCCAGTTTTCAGAGCAAGTCTTTTCATCAATTCCGTGTTTTTGTTCTTTTTCATCAAAGTCTTCAGTGATTGATCTATTTTTAAGTCCCTCAGTATTTTCTGTTTCAGTATATGATTCTTATTCCAATATTTGAAATACTCCTTTTCTTTTTCTTTCCTTCTTTCTCTTTCATCTTCTCTCTTTTCTTTTTCTTTCGATTTTTCTCTCATTTCAGTAGTTCTTTCGGTGTACCTTGTATGTTTTTTATTTGTTTTCCCTGACGCGTGAATCCCCGCCCTGCTCCGGTAGCTCAGATATTCCTGAGGATCTTCTAGGACTCCACTTTTGCTGCTGAATTCCTGTTGGGTTCTGAAATTCCTGCAGGATATTTCGAATGACCGCTTTTATTACTCCGTTCTCCTTCTTTCCTATCTATATATATATATATATATATATATATATATATATATATATATATATATATATATATATATATATATATATATATATATATATATATATATATATATATATATATATATATATATATATATATATATATATATATATATATATATATATATATATATATATATATATATATATATATATATATATATATATATATATATATATATATATATATATATATATATATATATATATATATATATATATATATATATATATATATATATATATATATATATATATATATATATATATATATATATATATATATATATATATATATATATATATATATATATATATATATATATATATATATATATATATATCGTGCTCTTATCTGTATATATATAACTTGTTCCGTTAGTAAGTCTCCGGGAGCGTGTGTTTTATTTTTAGACTATCCGAACATGGTCTGGCCGGGACGAGTTTGTGTGCGTTCTGTCGTGTTTTTTTTTCTTTTTAGCGCGCACACGTGTGTGTGTGTGTGTGTGTGTGTGTGTGTGTGTGTGTGTGTGTGTAATCCATCATGGCCTGATCACGAGCTGGACTCGTCGTCGCCAGCAAGTACCCTCCCAATCAGAGCAAGGCTCAATAGTCGATCTCTGGGTACTTCCGGAAACTCCACCCCCCCACCCCCCTTGCTCTATGGGGGACACTAACCGTTCCTTGTCAGCGGAATATTCCCGGCCTGAGCGGGGTTGGAACCTCCGCCTAGCTGGCAGCTCTCAAAGCCGGGCAGCGCAGAGCTTTAACAGAGAGCTAACATAAGAACGTAAGGAGTCTGCAAGAGGCCGGTAGGCCTGTACAAGGAAGCTGCTGTGAACCTAACCCCACCTAACATCGCTGTCCATGAATTTATCAATTTTTTTTTTAAATGTGACTATCGAATTGGTACTTGCAACATGACTGCCCAGCCTGTTCCACTCATCCACCACTTTGTTAGTACACCAAATTTCGCCTATGTCCCTGTTAAATCTGAACTTATCCAATTTAAACCCATTACTACTTGTCCTACCCGGTTCTCTTACCATCAGAATCTTATTAGTATCTCCCTTATTGAGGCCCTTCATCCATTTATAAACCTCGATCAAGTCTCCTCGCACCCTTCGCCTTTCTAGAGAATGCAAATTTAATTATTTAAGTCTTTCTTAACGGAGCGGTGTGTGTGTGTGTGTGTGTGTGTGTGTGTGTGTGTGTGTGTGTGTGTGTGTGTGTGTGTGTGTTCATATATCGGTATTGTGTGTTTTCTGTTTGCCTATTTGCAGTGTATTCGTGGGCGTGTGCTTGATTATAATACTGTTTTTTGTTTGTTGTGTGTATATATTGATTGTCTTTGTGTTCAATTTTCTTAACCAGGAACAAAACCTCCACAAATATGGAAGATCTTATCGTGAATACCTTTTCGTCAGCTAGAGTCATGTTATTACAAGAGTATAACATTAAAATAGGTGTGTGTCAGCGAGATAACTTTAAATATTCAGAAAGTTCTAAACCAAAGATTTTTAATTGCAATTTTTCTTTTCTTTTACAGGAGAAAGGCGGGTTTTGTGTCTTCAAGTCGCTGCGTCATGTAAGTGTTGAAGTGTGTGTGTGCCTGTGTGTGTGTGTGTGTGTGTGTGTGTGTGTGTGTGTGTGTGTGTGTGTGTGTGTGTGTGTGTGTGTGTGTGTGTGTGTGTATTATAAAGACCTAAGAGAATCAGCAGCTGCATCACAAGAAATATTGGGAAACTTAACTAAACGAACAGTAAAGAAAACGACACCACCTCCACTTCCTCCTCCACCATTCCATCACCTCTTTCTTTTCCACTACTTCATCAACCACGACCACCCATACTATCTTCTCCACTCCGCCATGCAGGCACCCACACGCCATGCAGGCACCCACAGGAGAAACGGGTGGCACCGTAATATATGGGTGGGAAGGTGGATGACTTGGGTGTGTGAAGAGGGTGACCAGAGACTGAATGGAGTGCAAGTGATTTGGTAGTATTTGAGTAGTTAGTGAGGGGGTGAAGAGAGGTTAGCGGGAAGGAGTGGGTGGGTGAGGATGAGTGGATAATGATGGGTGGGCGGGTGAAAGGGTAAGGAACCGAGTTAGTGGGTGAGAAAAGACAGACAGGGGGAGAGGGGAGGGGGGGCGGGGAGCTGATGGGGAGGGGGGGCAGCATTTATGGGAGCTATTCGTTTTCATTTAGAGAGAGAGAGAGAGAGAGAGAGAGAGAGAGAGAGAGAGAGAGAGAGAGAGAGAGAGAGAGAGAGATGTAACACTCCATCAGACCCCCCCCACCCTCATCGTAGACAATATTTTTCTTGTTTACACACGACGAAAAGAAAATAAAGAAAACGGGTTACGAGATGCGTTTGTGAAGGAGTGACTCGAGTGGTCTCCGGGGCACCCTTCACGTCGTCTGCTTCTCCGCTACATAATCCGTTTCCAATATGATGTTCCCGTCCCTCGTAACTTATGTAGGCACGTGAGAAAATTGAAATACCCAATACCGTAGAGTTCGTTGTTGAAGTGTGCCACACTTAGTGTTGTGTTAATTCTGAAGGAGACGGTAGGAGGAAGAGGAAGGGGAGGAGGAAGGTGGAGGAGGAAGCTATGTGGGAGGGTAGTAATTTTTTTACGTAGATATCTAGACCACACAGACCCTTGGGTCCAGATTAGGTGGTCTGTCCTTAAACCTAAGTAAAATTATATTAATCACATGTCACTAAGACTTTGCATTTCTACTTAAGTAGATATCAAGTGAAGGAAGTGTCGGTCGAGCTTGTTTTGAAATGAATCAATTGTGTTGCACTGGAGCACTGAAGGAGGAAGCTTACTAGATTATCGCCCTGTATCGATGGTATTATTTCTAGTTTGCAAAAATGTGATGTGAAAAAAGAAAAAAAAAGGAGAAAAACATGATAATCAGAAGAGAGGTAAGATTTTGGTAAGAGGCAGAGGAGAAGGAGTAGGAGTAGGTTTGGGGTAAGACAATGAGAAAGCGGAGAGTTCAACAGGAAAAAGAAAAGCGGAAAAAAGGAGGAGGAGGAGGAGGTGTAGAGAACTGTGAAGCTGGAGAAACAGGCAGAGGAGGTAATAAACACCATGCAATGCGGAAGGAATGAAAGAGGAGGAGGAACACAAAAAAACACAAAGGAAGAACAAATAACAGCAGACCTGCTGGTCCTTACGAGGCCGTTTGTGACAAGCTACACTAACTATCTAATCAAAGGTGGAAGATGAAGGACAGCAAAGGCGAAGGTTCCTGCCCCCCCCCCACCCCCCCACCCCCCCCACACATACATCCCTCCAGCCAAAGCTGGCAGGAAAGGAAAAAGAACCATGATGCATGTAAAAACTGCATGGAAATTATGTAGGAGAGAGGAAAGAACTACCATTACTGCTACCACTAACCGGGCGATAAAAACGGACAAGGACACCAGTATTCGAAAGAACTTAACGTTATTACGACAGTGAGTAATATCTTAGTTGCTGGTTGGATTCAAAATACTTGTCTAATTATTCTTGAAGGCCGTAACTGTTATACTATCAGCGACATCAGAGGGTAGAGAATTCCAAACATTAACGGCTCGAATGAAGAAGTGTTTGGCTTCGTGGGACGATAATCTTTTACCACTTATCTTCAAATTGTGATTTCTTCTTGATCTTTTTGATCGATCAATTGTAAAGTAATCTTCTGCATTAATATCACTGTATCCTTTAAACATTTTAAACACTTCTATTAGATCGCCTCGCATTCTTCGCTTTGATAGGCTGAATAAATCTTTAAGCCTTTGTTCATACGATAAATTTTCCAACCTATGAATCTTTTTTTTTACTTTTCGTTGAACCCGTTCCAACTTTTCTATGTCTTTTCTGTAATAGGGGGACCAAAACTGTACACAGTACTCTAGATGGGGTCGAACCAACGAATTATACAGTTTTAATATTACTTCTTCCGATTTATTCTTAAAGATTCGTCCGATGAAGCCAACCAATTTGTTTGTAGTTTTAACTACCTCTGAACAATGCTGAGCAGGCTTTAAATCGCCTGATATAGTGATTCCAAGATCCTTTTCTTTACTTACTGCAGAAAGTTGTTGGCCATTCATTACGTACCGAATTCGATTGTTATTATTTCCGATGTGTAACACTTTACATTTGTCAACGTCAGGGGCGGACTGGGACTAAAAATCGGCCCTGGACTTTTGTCTTTGAAGCAGCCCACTTGGTGAGCTAAGTGAGCATATTCAGCTGGGATGTTCGGGACAGGTGCCGTAATCCCCCCCGTCCCACACACACGCACCTCTCGAACAATATTTTGAAATATAAACAGGAAAATGTAACTATATTATAATTATAGGCCAATATTACAGGTTTGTAATCAAACACATACATACATGACTCAAAGCAAAACCTCTAGGCTAGTTATTAATTAGACACGAAACTTAAAATGTTTACTACAAACTTAAGCTATATTGGCATCCTGCTCTTTAATTATGATTCCTAAAAATTAAAAAAAGTAATTGTTTTTAACATTATGACTACAAGTATTGAATGGAAATATTATTATAATTGTAAAATAATAATGTAAATTATTAAAATACTGTAACTCCAATATTAATATTGCTATTAGTATCAATAAAATGAAGATATACTAGCACGGTAGTATTGCTCTTTTAGCCTAACTCTACAGAAAAGACTGACTTACCGGTACTCAAAAGAAATTGACATTAAAGCTAGCATGATTACAATTTTCAATATGTCAGTAATTTCCTGAGCAGGTTACTCTTCTCAGCAACCTTATCTATTATAGCATCATTATCAAGAGTCATTAACATACCTTTCTCTACTGCCATCAACATAAAAGCCTGCAAATGTTCTTGTGAAAGTGTACTCCTAAGTCGATCCTTGATGAATTTTAGAGTGGAGAAACTTCTCTCACATGTAACCTGTGTAACTGGCAGAGTGAGCAAGAACATATTCTAAACCTATTACATGATAAGTATCAGTCAACAAGTTGTATCTACTGAGTATTTGATAACAACATATTGGACAATTTTTACAAAAGGAACAGTTGCTATTGCTAATAATCTCATCTTCATCATCAGAACAACTACTGCCTTGCTTCTCACTCACCCCTTAACCTTATAATCTTCCAGTGGTACCTGTTTCAGCTTTGCCCATTGGGATGCTAAACTCTTCAACTCTGATTGCAGGTTTTCTACTGTAGCCCTGCTGTCAAATTTAAGTAAACACTTACTTAACTCTGCAAATAAGGACTTGTACTGCATTATAGTAATACTCTTCATCTGGTCAAAATTTTTTGGATCTAGAAAGGCTAAGTCACTATAAAGAGTACCATGTGTGAGAAATCGGTCATGAAGACTTTGTGAAACTTGGTCCAGTATCTGATTATGTACCTCGACTTCATAAGCCCTATCAGCATCAGTCAGTGTTTCATCAGGAGCTACTTCTCCTGGCATAATTTTCTTTTTTCTCACTCTCTTTTGTGGAAGTTGACTTTGTACTTCTAACTCTGTTTCAAGCTGGTTTTCATCTTGAAGTTTCTCATTTGCCCATTGTACAAACGTGTCTGCTGCAATCTTTACACCTTCAAAGTCTCTTTTTATTCCCTCCACATTTTCTTGTGTTGTTGTAACCATTCTATAAGCTGAAAGAATGTCCATTCTACTGGTTTGTAGGTATTTTGAGAGTGGAGTAGTGTGCTCAAATATGTGAAGAAATATTTGAGATGTTAAAATGGTCTCATATTTAAGCAGCGACTCAATGTAACCTCTAGCTTTAGCACGGACAACTGGCTTCACAGTCACACCTACTTCTTCTAGGATGATAGCTAGAGTTTGCAAGACATCTATATAGAGAGCCCTATCTGGATTACCAAAATTTCCAAATACTTTCCTAAGAGAATCGTCTTTAGCCCACCAGCGGGTTTCACCGATTGGAGCCAGGCGTTGATGATGAACACTTTGGCTTTCCTTAAGCCATACATTCATTCGCTCGTAAGATTCTCTGATAAATACTGCAATATCATTTAGTAAAGTAAACAATGATGCACTTGCTACCACTAATCCAGTTGTGTCCACCAAAACCAAATTTAGCACATGTGCATAACACCATACATGTACCTGTTTGGGAGAATGTTCAGAAAGTAGAGCAGAAAATCCTCTAAATTGACCTTGCATGTTGGAGGCTCCGTCTGTGGCATTTCCAATGCAGTTGCTTATATCTAGTTTGAGCTTACAAAGCACATCCTTCAACATTTTAACAAAGTACTCACCTGTGGATGCTTCACAATTTACCACTGCTACAAGTCTTTCATGTATGACATCTGTAACATACCTAAGGACTACAGCACACTGGTCTTGGGAAGTTATATCCTGTGTTGTATCAATCTCCACAGAGAACATTCCTGGCTCATTAGCAATACACTGCTGAATAGCTTCCTGAATATTATTAATTACTTCATTCACCGTGTTCTTTGATAAAAAACTAACAAATGAACCTCTACCCTTTGACTTAGTTTGATGGTGTTTCTTACTCTTCTCTATGCATTCGCTGAGGTGCTCTTTCATGACAATATCATACTTTCCCAACAAAGTGATCATCTCTAAAAAGTTACCATGATCAATACTAGGATCATCCAAAGTATAGCTAGCCTCAAACTTTGTACCCCTGAAGCTTAACCCTCTTTTCCCAATCACTTTAACTACATCAGTCACGCGTTCCAGTACCAAACGCCTTTTCCTAACCTGCTCTCTATGAATGGAAATCTGTTTGCTTCCTAATAGATGCTTGATATCTGTTTCAGTGGCTCTAAAAAAATATGCCTCAGCAGAGCTCTTGTGTAACTTGGTTTTTTCATGTTCTTCGATTCTCTGATGGACATGATTCCAATCACTCATGCCACCAATAAAGATGTTGCTGTCAGAAGATTTGGCAAATGCCATGCAAATGTAACAGTGTAACATGTGAGTTTCTGCATTGTATGTGAGCCATTTCCTACTAGTCCCATCCTTACAATGAAACACTTTTTTAACAACAGAATTGTTAGAAGTCTGTTTTGGATGAAATTTAAAATAAGCTGGAAAATCCTCTGAACTCTTTGGTCTCATGAAGTAATTGAGCTCACTGTTTTCTTCACTGTATGCTTGGCCTTGAGGTGTGTTTGTAGTTTCTTGACAAAGCTCCTCAACCTCATCATCAACCTAAAAGACAATGAAGCGGAAATGCAGCCATATGAATAGAGAGATAGGCCTATAATTGGATTCATACTTCAGTTATCAATAAAATTATAAATTACTTTTGAATATTTGATTTTAGTTTTTCTGCCTTCTGGCTTCTGGTATTCTATTTGGTGGAATAAATTTAATTTTAAGACTTGAGCACACACACACACACACACACAGTAGCTCAGTGGTTAGAGTACCGGTCTCAGTCTCACACTCCAGAGAGCCTGGGTTTGAATCCCGGGTGGAGTGGAGAAAATGGGCAATTATAGGCTATATTTATTTCAACATATTATATTAACAGGTAAGTAGTAAATCATTTTGGGGGATTTTATTTTTCTTCAAATCCAGTATAAACTACTAATGCCAGTACTTACTAATTCAGGGGGCTGGTCCAGCTGGATCATCTGGATGGCCTCAACTGCTACATCACCTATTCGCTCACTATCCCTGACAGTTGAAGATTTTTGAGGTTCACTCAATTGTTCTGATGGTTTGTCAAAAGAAGTAGAAGGTATATCACTGACACTGCTAGAAGAGGCGCAGATAATTGCCCAGGGCCAGAACTGTTTGCCCCAGCCACACCCTCCCCTAGTATCAAGCCAATATCAGTTAGTTTTCTACATTTCAATGCTTCAGCTTCAAGTGATTTCCTTTTTGTCACCCTCCCTTTCTCAGCACCACCTTTACGATTTTTAATAGAGCTTGAGCTACTTACTTTCTCCATTTTCAATCTACAAGTATTATTTTGTTGATTATTGATATATCTGAAAGTAACACATTATATGATTATATACGTACAGGGTGTCCCGCGAGTTAAGGTCCATACTTGCACAAGTGAAAGAAGATGTAATTCTAAGTAGAAAATCATCAATACACATTTGCATTTTAAGTTAAAATGCAAATGTGTATTGATGATTTTCAATACCTGATCTTCTTTCCAAGTATGAACCTTAACTGGGACACCCTGGGCCTGTGTATATAATTATTAATTAAACACACTGCCATCTAACACCTACGAGTCACGACGAGTCAACAACAACTGTACTAGCTTCCCAAGTTTCCCTCACCGGCAGTGTTACCAGATCACATGTGCTGAAATATGCTAGACTCGGTGTAAAATTATGCTAGATTAGGTAAAATTGTGCTAAAGGAGAGAAAAAATTATGGGACCCAATGAATCAGTCTCAGACAATGGACATTGCATTGGCGGGGTGGTAGATGTCGATACGTATGTACGAACACACACTTGAGGCTCCTGAGGGGAGTCAGTAGCAGGGTTCCTACATGTGACCTAAAAAACGGACACACTCTTCCTGAAAAAAGCACATCAAATCATTTCCTATTGCTTATTGTTTACTTTGAGATTATTTCTCATATTTGTGTTGGACTTTTACTCAATTTTCAGTTAATTTTCACCTCTTTAGTCAATTGTGCTACAATTATGCCAAACGCCTCAGAATTGTGCTAGAATTATGCTAAATTGAGGGGTATGCTAGAAATTTTGCTAGACATTCAAAATTTGCTCAGATTATGCTGAAAGCAGAATGTTATGCTAGATCTGGTAACACTGTTCACCGGCCCTACAGGCTGGCCACTGGCCCACTGCCGTACAAGAACTGAACGTGTCTACGGTCGGTCTCTCTCTCTCTCTCTCTCTCTCTCTCTCTCTCTCTCTCTCTCTCTCTCTCTCTCTCTCTCTCTCTCTCTCTCTCTCTCTCTCTCTCTCTCTCTCTCTCTCATTTTATTTTCAATTAGAGACAGTACTTCGTCTTTTAAGGAATAAGGACTATTATATATTACAATCTAGTATTGTTTTACTTAATTGATATATATATATATATATATATATATATATATATATATATATATATATATATATATATATATATATATATATATATATATATATATATATATATATATATATATATATATATATATATATATATATATATATATATATATATATATATATATATATATATATATATATATATATATATATATATTTATTCAGTATTTAATTATTACAACTTTTTTCTGTTCATATGTTAACTCTCAGTAATTTTTCCCTATGAAGACCAGCCCACAGACTGGGCAGCCCATCTGGAAAAGTCCAGAGTCTCCAGATGGCCAGTCCGCCCCTGGTCAACGTTAAATTTCATTTGCCATTGATTGGCCCAACGTGCAAGTCGATCTAGATCTGATTGTAATGCTTCTTCGTCGAGTGTCGTAGTTACCTTACAAGCAATTTTTGTGTCATCAGCAAATTTTGCAAGTGAGTCCATCATCGATATCATTTACATAAATTAAGAAGAGGCTGGGGCTTTGAGGTACGCCGCTTCTGACATCGAGCCAGTTAGATGTAACACCGTTTAGAACTACTCTCTGTTTCCGCTCAGAGAGCCAGTCCACAAACCAATTGTAAATGTTACCCGAGATACCGTGCGACAATAGTTTGCTGAGCAATCGTTGGTGGGGGACCATATCAAATGCCTTTTGAAAATCCAGATATATGATATCTACTGATCTGCTTTCATCGAGCACCTCAAAAATACAATGAATAAAATCAAGCAAGTTAGTTAAACACGAACGTTTAATACGGAAGTCATGTTGCGAATTATTTATTATGTTATATTCTTCAAAGAATTTCACCATATTGTCGCGAATGATAGTCTCCAATCTTATTTTCAAACGATCGATGTCAGGCTAATTGGTCGATAGTTTACTGTATGAGACTTATCCCCCTTTTTGAAAATTGGTGTGACATTTGTTAGTTTCCAATCCGGCGTAACTTTTCCAGCTGTTAAAGAGTTATTGAATATGATGGAGAGCGGTTTACAAATTTAATGTTTGATTTCTTTTATGACCCTAGGGGTAATTTTGTCTGGACCAGGAGCTTTGCTTACTTTAATCTTTTCAATTGTGCGTAAAATGTCACTTTCTACGATGAGCATGCCACTTAACATCTTATCGGTCCTTCTAACCTCCGGCGGTTGAGGTGATAAACAATCTTCGTCGGTAAATACGGATGCAAAAAAAATATTTTGGATTGCAGCCACTTCATTTTCATCGTTCGTTTGGTTACCATTATCATTAGCAAGCGGTCCGATACTACAGGTGAGTGACTTTTTATAGTATTTACATAGCTAAAAAAATCTTTAAGATTAGATATAGTCGTTTCCGCTATATATTCTTCAAGATTTGTCTTGCTTCGTTTTATTAATTTCTTGGTTTCGCGGCGAATTCTGTCCAACTCTAGTTTGTCAGTCTCACTCTGAGTTGATATGTATCTACTGTATACGCTTTTTTTTTAGAGATAGGCTATTTTGAATTTCGTTATTCCACCATTTGGGTTTCTTCTTAAAAGTTGACCGTCTGTTACGACAGGGTACGCATATGCCTATGGCATTGTTCAATATTGTGGTGAAGGCCTCCCAATATTTATCAATATCTGTTTCCGACGAGATTTCAGTCCAGTCAGTTTTTTTTTTTTTACAACAAAGGAGACGCTCAAGGGCACAAAAAAAGGAAACAATAATAAAAAAAGCCCGCTACTCGCTGCTCCTAAAAAAGAATCAAAAGAGGTGGCCGAAAGAGCGGTCAATTTCGGGAGGAGAGGTGTCCTGATTCCCTTCTCTTGAAAGAGTTCAAATCGTAGGCACGAGGAAATACAGATGAAGGAAGATTGTTCCAGAATTTACCAGCGTGAGGGATGAAAGAGTGAAGATGCTGGTTAACTCATGAATAAGGGGTTTGGACAGTATAGGGATGAGCATGAGTAGAAAGTCGTGTGCAGCGGGGCCACGGGAGGGGGGGAGGCATGCAGTTAGCAAGTTCAGAAAAGCAGTCAGCGTGGAAATATCGATAGAAGATAGAATAAGAGGCAACATCGCGACGGAATTTAAGAGGTACAAGACTATCAGTAGGAGGAGGAGAGCTGATGAGACGAAGAGCCTTTGACTCCACTCTGTCCAGATGAGCTGTGTGAGTGGAGCCCCCCCCACACAAGGCCCCTGTATATAGATAGCAACTGCGCCGGGGGAAAAGAACTGGCGGAGACGATACAGAAAGCCCAACCTCGAGGAAGCTGATCTAGCGAGAGAGGAGATGTGAATTTTCCAGTTGAGATTTAGAATTGATCGGAGTCTTACGAAATTCGATCTCTGATCTGGCACCTTTTCTTTACTAGGGGTTACTTTACTTCCTTTAATCTTGATAC
>NW_026110868.1:0-55000 GCF_024679095.1 Eriocheir sinensis
AGTCCTCGGCTTCCAGGTCACCCACTAGATCTTCCCAGTCTATATTCCTATAATTAAAGTCCCCCATTACGCAGACATTTCTACTCATACTCGCCCTGCCAATCTCCTGTAGTAATATACTCGTGTCCTGCCTGTTAAGGTTGGGTGGCCTGTATATAACTCCTAGAGTTAGTTTTTCTTTCCCTTTGTAAACGTCCACCCAAACTGATTCTGAATCCATGTTAGTTTTGACTGAGTTGTTAACTAAACATTTAAGTGAGTCTTTAACATATAGCGCAACTCCACCTCCCTTTCTGCCCCTTTTGTCTTTGTGAAACATCTGATAACCCGTTATTTCAAATTCTGATCTAAAATTTCTATTAGCAGTGTCTATCCATGTCTCAGTGATCGCTATTATGTCAAAATTTTCTGAACAAGCTTCACCCCTTAGTAAGTATATCTTGTTTCTGAGGCTCATGCTGTTAGTATAGAAGATTCTTAGCCCGTCCTCTGTTACTCTCCTAGAATTACTTCTAAGCTGCCTGGTTATATTATGAGCTACTATACATTTCAGCGGCGGACAAACGCTGTTTTTCGTAAATATCTCCTAAACGAATCGTTGGATCAGTATGATATTTCTACACACTATAATTATCGTCCGGACCTAATTTATGGCTAACATACCACATTACTATATGTGTTATGGGAGGAGTTTACTCGTGAAAAATAACACAAACCCGACGAGTCATGTTGACGCATTCGAAGGAAAGTGTGCCCCCCCCCCCCCGAACACCCTCCCAAACTATTCCTGACCACAACTACTTCTCCCCCTTCTCGCTCTCATTATCCCTCCTCATCTCCTAGCTCCTCGCCTCCCTCATCACTCTTGTGTCCCTCCCTATTTCCTCCATCACTGTATTATATATTAGAATGTTATGTAGGTGTATATGTATATATGTTTAGTAACTAAGAGCATGGTACAATTCCATGGAGGCAAGACGTATTTCACATTGATAATTACTGTACAACACCTGGGTGCGCCTCGGCAGTCAATGAGTTATACCCTGCCTCTGCTTAAGTCATAGCCTCGGGCTGGGGAAGGGGGATGGTGTGAGTAGGGGGATACTGTGATACTGGGGTAGGGAAGGAGTGGTCTGGGGGTTCGGGGCGTTGGTGGAGGGGTTAGACGAGTACCCCACACTCGTCCGATTCTGTATAACACCTTAGATATGATGACTGGATTAGGCTTAATATCAGTCAGTAAACTCCTAACATAACACATATTGCAATATGGTATGTCAGCCACAAATTAGGTCCGGATGTTAAAGGTAGTGTGCTGAAATATCATACTGATCCAACGATTCGTTTAGGAAATATTTGCGAAAAACAGCGTTTGTCCGCCGCTGAAATGTATAGTAGATGTCCCTCCCATTACTCCTCCCATTGCTCCCATTACTCCTCCCCCTCGCCTATACTAAAAATCCTCAGGGTACCAAGTGCTCGCTCAAGGGAGTCTGAGAGAACCTCAACACCCTTGAACGTCAAGTGTATCCCGTCACGGGCGTAGAGGGCGTCGTTGCCAAAGAAGAGGTCCCAATTGTCGACGAACATTGCCAGACGACCGTGTAGGTTTTTTCCCTTGAAAAGATCAGTTATGGCCGCGTGGTCCGTATACACCAAAATTATGTACCCCATCACCATGTCTCGAAAATGCTTCAGAGCCCACACAATGGCAAGAGCCTCTAGGTGGGTAGAAGAACAGTTATTTTCCGGAGATGTTAGCACTCGACTGGCGAACGCTATTACATGCTTTTTGCCGGACTTATCTGTTTGCATCAGAGCGGCTCCTAGTCCACTAGCCGAAGCGTCGGTACAAAGCTGAAAGGGGTCCTTGAAATCCGGAAAGACAAGGACCGGAGCCTGTGTAAGCGCTTTCTTTAAATCCTCAAAGCTCGTTTGTTGAGCTGGGTGCCACTGAAATGGTACGTCTTTCTTTAACAGATGGGTTAGGGGACTCGCGCGTGCTGCGAAGTCCTTTATGAAAGGCCTGTAATAACCTGCGACACCCAAGAAAAACCGTACCTTGTCCGTAGACGTTGGTTGAGGGAACTCGGCAATAGCTTTTATTTTGTCGTCCACTGTGTGGATGCCGAATTCGTCCACGACATGCCCCAAGAACTTGATCCGAGGCTTTAAGAATTCACAATTGGTGATTTTGAGTTTTAATCCGACCTCTTGAAGTCTGTGTAGGACTGCTTTTAGTGTTTCCATGTGTGCATGCACGTCTTTACTTGCTATGATGATGTTGTCTAAATACACATAGACAGAGTTGCCCAGCAAGTCATCAAAAATACTGTTCATTGTCCTTTGGAATGTCAAGGGAGCTCCTTTGAGCCCGAACGGCATCCTCGTCCACTCATAGTGGCCATGAGGTTGTGCTGAAAGCCGTTATTTCACGTGACTCGGGGGCCATGGGCAGTTGCCAGTAGCCACTGACCAGATCAAGACTCGTAAATACTTTATTTCCTCTACCGAGACACATCAGAAGATCTCTAAGAACGGGAAGCGGAAAATGATCATCCACGGTCGCGTTGTTCACACGCCGGAAATCAATCACAGGACGATAAGAGCCGTCTTTCTTTGGAACCAGGAACAAGGGCGAATTCCACGGTGAATTCGATTCTTTGATGACACCTTGTTCTAACATTTCAGAGATAAGTTGTTGTACGACCTCCCTCTGACTGTGGGGGAGTTTATACACATTGATATATACAGGATTTGTATTGGGTTTTAACTTAATGTGGTGTTCAGCACACTGCGTAACTCCAAGCGGCTCGCCTGGTAGAGCAAGCGCCCCCCTATAATGTTCCAGGAGCTGGACTAAGGTTGGCTTAATTTCGGAATAATGTGCAACTTTTAGGAATGCCTCTAAATTAGCTGTGTCTTGTTCGGGAGAAGCCTGACACGCCGAGGATATGCCTGAGACTTGGGCTGAAGGGTATTCAGCTGGTTCCGGGGCGACATTTCTCCCATACACTAGACACTGGCATAATCGAACACCGTGTTTTAAGGATACAGGGGATCCTGACGTGTTTATTACCAATGCCTCTGCAATACCTCCCTCCTTGACTGTCGCGAGAGTCACCTCCACCGTCACGCGGTGTATGTGAGGAGCTCCGTCGATACACACGTCACTGCCCGTTGGAGGGGCGTTAGGCAAACGGATTTTAACAAGTTTTGCAGCACGATCCGAAACTATTTGAGGACCTTCTACGACTGCCGTTACTGTCCGCCACAAGTCTTCAATGTTTTCGTGTGGTTTGACCGTAAGAGGTGACACTTGGGCGGTGACAGACCCTGAGTCTGTGGTGTGTTGGTCATTTTCCCCCTCTGAGGGTGGGATTACAGTTGACAGAGGCGATGGATTTACCATCTCCTGTATGCGTCGGCCTTGATACACGATCGCGTTGCTTTCAGGGTTTATGGTTATGTGCAGGTCTTTCATGGCGTTTAATCCTAAGATCCCATCCACAGGTAAGGCAAACATGCTAGAGACATAAAAGAAATCTCGAAAGGGACATACTTTTTTATGTAAGCTGACTGTTAGTGGTACTCGCCCAAGGATTCCCAAAGTGGTGCCCGTCACGCCTATCACATTCAGGTCGTTCTCTTGGAGCGGCCAATTTTCTCCTCTCGCCTGTCGTGTCAGTGACCCGTAAGCGGAGTCTGAGATGACATTGACTGTCGCACCTGTGTCTACCGCTAAGGTGAGTGAAATTTTGCCCACTTTGCAAGGGAGGGCAATTATGCTTGTCCGTCCCAAGGCGGCAATGACGGAGTCAAGTTGCTCCCAATTAGTATTGTCCTTAAAGGACACGTGGATGTACGCCTTGGGGCTGTCACGAAGTCGTCTTTTTATTCTGAGAAGATGAGGAGTGTGGTTTACTGTCCGCCGAGGACTTGTACTTCTGTTCCTCCTTGATTTTTTGTATTGCAGGACAACTGTCTGAATCATGAAAACAATTCCCGTGAACAAGGCAAAAGGCAGCCTTCCGCTGATGGTTTGGCCTAGGGTTCCTGTGTGATGAATGATGCCCGCCCCTGTAACCTCCTGACCTCCTATCAGAGCCCTGTCTTGAATGTGTTGATTCCCTACGTTTCGCGAAGCAAGAATGTACAGAATGTCCTGATTGTTTGCAAAAACTACAGGTGAGAGATGCCTTACTTTGAGCCTGCAATGTTGCGGCTGTTGCGAGGGGTTGATGGTGAGGGTGTCCTTGAACCTTGAGTGGGTTGTAAGTATGCCGACGAACCCGGGGGTGAACGAATTCTGCGGCCTGGAATTGATAAATAATGAGTGCCTGAACATAAGATTACCTTAGTAAATTCACCGGTTTTGGTATCGTGTTCCGTACCCTCTTCGTCTGTGGTCTGTGTTAAATGCATAAAAGTGTCGCCGAGTTTAGCGAGAGTGTCTTCGTTCATACTATGGTGTAAATCAGTTACAACATAGGAGCATATTTTGATAGCTGTAATTATTAACCAATAAACGTAACGTGTATGAATTAATAGTTTGCGCCGAAACCCTAAAAAAAAAAAAAAGAATGGCTAGCAAGGTGCCAGTTAGACGTAATAAAAGTTAAGGTTATAATGGAATGTCATAATGTTATGGGTATATGAAAAAAAATAATAACTCCATAAATACTGCGGTATTTTGGGTAGGAGAAAATTAAGTGAGTATACCTTTGAAGCTCTCGTTTTCCCTCGAGCGGCGAAGAGAAAACGGAGGCAGGGCACACTGAGGAAGATTAACTTTGATCAGGGAACTCACAGTATACCGCTAGCAAACAATAAGAAAGGATCAATATCGTATGCGAATGAACGTTACTCTCACAATTATGACTGATTAACAGTGTTAGGAACACAGAAATAAAAAGGTCGTGCCTCTGCTCGAAACAAAACTGAAATAAGTCGAGCCGGCATATTTTGACCAGAAGGGAATATCCACAAATACCAAGATTAATCAGCTGATGTAGTGGAGAGGGCGAAGGTTGGTGACGCCCTGGGGTACGTGCAGTCGTTGGAGTCGCGTCGGGAAACCTCGGCCTCGGCAGGAGCGGCGGTGAGAGATGAGGGAAGGGCGGACATCGGTGGACTCGTAATGGCTGCTGGAAACTGCTGACCCAGCGATTTGACCGGCCGCGAATGGGTGCCGGAACACTGCCGCCAGACGTAGGACGGCTGCGGCGTTCTTGTTATATTGAGAGATGGGCCGCGGTGGCAGATAAGACGACTTGGGTGTGTAACCTCTTGAGAAGACGCCTTGCAGGAAACGGTAGTGGTAACTGCTTGCAGTCACCGGGAGATGTCCGCGGGTACCCTTGCTGACTATTTGCCGAAAGAGGTTTGGGCCGGTGCTCCGGCAGCGGCGGTGTTGCCGCCCGCTGTGGTGCGAGGGCATGTGGGTTGTTCCAAGGTCAGCTGGGCGTGCCTCCTCCCGCGGGCGGAGGCCCGAGGGTGTATCATGGAGGGCTTCGAGTGAGCTGTGAGTGGCTTGCAGTGCTCGTAGCAGTGCTGGCTTGAAGCGGGGGAGCGGCTTGTAGATTGTGGCCCTCGCTTTCGGCTGCGTAGGCCTGTAGGTGGCTCGAGGCTTGACGCCTGTATAGAGCTTGTAGCTGACGCCTGGTGAGTTGCTTGTAGCTGGCGCCTGGTGAGTTGCCGCGGGTGTGCTCGAGGCTTGACGCCTGTATAGAGCTTGTAGCTGACGCCTGGTGAGTTGCTTGTAGCTGCCGCCTGGTGAGTTGCCGCGGACGGCTGGCTTGTGACTCCTTCCTTCCTTCTACGCCTGTCCCCGGAGTTTGTTGGTGAGTTCTCGTGGCTCGGAGCTTGGAGGAAAACGAAGTAGCGAAGGCACAGGCGCGGAGGTGACCGCTGCCAACCTTAACTTTTATTACTGCACCTTACACCTAAAATCAAGTAAATTTGAGAGGCAAGAAGGAGAGAAGGCACACTTACGACTTTCGTGCTCTCTCTCTCTCTCTCTCTCTCTCTCTCTCTCTCTCTCTCTCTCTCTCTCTCTCTCTCTCTCTCTCTCTCTCTCTCTCTCTCTCTGCCAGAGCCATCCCATCTCGTATTCCTGTCACCCGCCACTTGACAGCTTGACATCGCAGCACTCTACACACAATTTTATGAGCCCATCATTTAACGCTTTACTTTTTTTTTCACTCAGAGCAAACCTTATGTCCTACCATTAACTCAAAACAAAACCAAAGGGGAAATAACTCGGTCACTCGGTGCCACTGAGCTCTCAACTCCACACACACACACACACACACACACACACACACACACACACACACACACACACACATTCGTAGTCGTAATACTAATATACATATTCCTATTATTTTCCCGTAACATTTAATTATTCATTATTATCCCCCCCCCCGTCGGGGATCACGGACCTCCATCTCTCACTATCATCAGCCATTCTCACAACTTCTGCCACACTGTGTCTTCCATCCATGTCTTGTAGCAGGCTGTCCATAAATTTAATTCTTTGACGTCCTCTCGCTCCTCTGCCTTCCACTCTTCCAGGCAAACAGTCACTTTCTAGTCCTCTCCTTCTTAGCACATGACCCAGAAACTTTAGTTGTCGGCTTCTTATACTTTTCGTTAATTGCCTATCTACTGCTGCTCTTCGCAGAACTTCCTGGTTTGTCACACTCTCCGTCCAGGGAATTCTCAACATTCTCCTTAAAAACACATTTCCGCCACGTCTATCTTTTTCTTTGTATTTGCTATAATTGTCCATGTTTCGTAACCATATAGTAAAGATGACCACACAAAACATTTTAATAATCTCAATCGCATCTCCATATTCATACTCAAATTATTCAACAGTTTCCTCATATCTCCGAATGCCGTCTTTGCTATACATATTCTCCTGCCTATTTCCTTCTCACTTCCTCCGTCTTCACTAATCATGCTCCCAAGGTAATTAAATTTTTATACTTGCTCAATAAGCCTTTCACCAATCCGAATCCCCACTCGAAATTTGCTTTTTCTTTGTAAACACCATAACCTCTGTTTTACTGCCATTGATTTTTAGCCGTTTCCTCTCACAACTCTCCTGTATCCTGTTCACCAGTGCTTGTAGTTTCTCCTCTGAGTCAGCCAAAAGTACAGTGTCGTCTGCATACTTTATATTGTTAACGTTTCTACCTCCAATTAAAATTCCATCCATATTTTCCAATTCTTCTGTCACTCGTTGATCGTATAGAGAAAAGAAGTCTGGGGACAGGACACACCCCTGTCTGACTCCTCTTGTAATCTGTACCCAGTCTGTCTCCTCCTATCTCCTCGTCCCTATGCTGTCAAATTCCCATCTTTTTTTTTTCATCTCTTCCGCTGGTAATCTCTGGAACAGCCTTCCCTCGCCTGTATTTCCTCCTGCCTACAACTTTAGCTCTTTGAAGAGGAGAGTATCGAGACATCTCTCCTTTCGAAGTTGACCTCTCTCCTGGCCTCTCGTTATTTTCCCTCTGAATCTCAAGTTGTTGTTGTCCTTATCTTTCTCCGTTCTTGTTTTTTGTTCTTCTTTATCCGTTGTTCATCGTATCCTTCATTTACCTTTCTTGTTGTTCCTCATCTTCTCCACCATATAGATGATTCTTGTTTTTTTTTTTTTTTTTTTTTTGCTTTTGTTTCTAATTTTTTGTTCTTTGTCTTCCATTTCCTCTTTTTTTCTTTTTCTTCTCGTTTATTTTTTCTTTTTTTTTCATGTTCGTCTTGTGGTTGTAGCGTTATTGTTATTGTTGTTATTGTTGTTGTTGTTGTTGTTGTTGTTGTCATTTGAGCAGGTTCTAGCGGGCTTTGTTTTCTTGAGCTTCCTCCCTTGCTATAAAAACAAACTTTGCAGACAATACGGAAAAAAGAGACGTAGCCGGCACTCACGTGATCAGTAGATTTCTGTGCATAGCTAGAGAGAGAGAGAGAGAGAGAGAGAGGAATGATACATGAAACTGCTGCATATATTTATTTTCTTGGGGCGGCTATTGTAGAACACTATAAGGATGCTTAGGCTCGCATTATAAGACATTTCGCCGCCCAAGAACACATATTTGACAAGGCTTTCCTAGAAGTTGTGGGCATTTCCGGTTCTAGTTTTATGACCCTGGTGGTAGTTTGACCCTTCTTCTGTACCCTGATCCTAAAAAACACTCATCAGAGCCTGATTGATATCCCCTTTTGACCTTTAGAAATATCTTGATGTGAGAAGGGAAAGTGTCTTGTAATACCAGCCTTGATATCTGTTCCTCGTTTAAGTTATATCAGCTGACTTGGCTTACCAGTGATATGATTTTAAACAAAGAAACATCGTGGGCAAGAGGCAAACTGAAAGGGTTGCAGGTGTACTAATGAATTATCCTCCCGAAATTGACCTCTCTTTCGGCCACCTCTTTTGATTCATTTTTTTAGGAGCAGCGAGAAGCGGGCTCTTTTTTTTTCATTATTGTTTCCTTTTTTGTGTGCCCTTGAGCTGTCTCCTTTGTTGTAAAGAAAATGAAATTCGTGCCCGTATAGATACATTGGAGTCGTGATTGGCGAGAAAATCCAGGAACGTTTGACTTAGATGACGGTATACTTGATAGTGAAACCGCGGCTGCTGCTGCTGGTGCCTTGATAAGCTGCGTACACCTCATTGGTCTGGGATATCAGAGGTGAAGGCACTACCCTATTGCCGCAGATAATTAAGCTGGTGTCTGACGGGTACATCTTCTCACTCCTCCCGTTCAGCAGAAGCCAGTCAGTTTCACAGTTCGTTGTCCCTAGAATCCTTGATGTAACTTCGTTGACCTTCACGCGACTTCCAGAAGGAGCCTTTGGACAAAAAAAAAAGAGAGTTGCGTTACCTTAGAGGTAGATATGGAACGGGCCTCTGATGTTTCATTGGCGACCTGCTCGAAGAAAAATGGGTGTTTGAAGGGGGGATGAGCAAGTGATAATGTTATAAATCACTGGAGTGTTGGAGGAAGCAAACGCATGGTAGCTACGTGTGGAGGACTCAAGTATAATGTAACCTTTTGTGGAGTTGGTGGTGATTGTTTTAACCCCTTGAAAGCGGATTTCCTACCAGAAGACATCACCAAGCTACAGGAATGGAACAAAAACTGGCTGCTACAATTCAATGAAGAAAAATATAAGGTCCTGCATCTTGGGAGGGGATATCCAGCACACCAATACCACATGGGAAACACTCCACTATCCACCACAGAGGCAGAGAAAGACCTGGGAGTGTATGTTACCAGGCTACCAGTGAAGGGATACCCAGCACACCAATACCACATGGGAAACACTCCATTATCCACCACAGAGGCAGAGAAAGACCTGGGAGTGTATGTTACCAGGCTACCAGTGAAGGGATATCCAGCACACCAATACCACATGGGAAACACTCCACTATCCACCACTGAGGCAGAGAAAGACCTAGGAGTGTATGTTACCAGGCTACCAGTGAAGGGATATCCAGCACACCAATACCACATGGGAAACACTCCACTATCCACCACAGAGGCAGAGAAAGACCTGGGAGTGTATGTTACCAGGCTACCAGTGAAGGGATATCCAGCACACCAACACCACATGGGAAACACTCCACTATCCAACACAGAGGCAGAGAAAGACCTGGGAGTGTATGTTACCAGGCTACCAGTGAAGGGATATCCAGCACACCAATACCACATGGGAAACACTCCACTATCCACCACAGAGGCAGAGAAAGACCTGGGAGTATGTGTTACCAGGCTACCAGTGAAGGGATATCCAGCACACCAATACCACATGGGAAACACTCCACTATCCACCACAGAGGCAGAGAAAGACCTGGGAGTATGTGTTACCAGGCTACCAGTGAAGGGATATCCAGCACACCAATACCACATGGGAAACACTCCACTATCCACCACAGAGGCAGAGAAAGACCTGGGAGTATGTGCTACCAGGCTACCAGTGAAGGGACATCCAGCACACCAATACCACATGGGAAACACTCCACTATCCACCACAGAGGCAGAGAAAGACCTGGGAGTATGTGTTACCAGGCTACCAGTGAAGGCCAAATTCGTGCCAATCGCAGCGGACGGGTTAAGGTTAGATGAAAATAGATGACATGACCAAACAAATCTCTTGTCGACACCCCCGCAGGAGTGGCAGTGTTGTGGAGAGAGACACACACTAATACCTTTCTTGTGTTACATCAGTTTTTACCTGGATTCGGTATTCGCAGTATTTTTCTGCTGGAGGGGAAGTTATTGTGCCAGTCTGACCAACAGCTGCCGTGATTATCTGTGGATGGATACCATAGTGATTATGATACCAGGCTTGAGGGTGCATCAAGCAGGGATTATAAGCAGCTCTCGTATGTGCTTGTACGATGGGTCGAATTCAAATACAAACTATGTTCCATAATATATCTTACTATTATTAAACACAAAAAAATATATATACAATGGATAATATTATACATTTACTGTCAATATGTCCATCTGGCGAGAATCTCAACTTAGCAAGCAGCACAGTTGTATATTGCCGAAGTAGCGAAGCTCAGATAAATCCACAATGTTCCTTAAAACCCTAGAACACTAACCTTAGAAAAAGTCACACCACTACTAACCATGGGTACATCATACCCGATTTTGAAAAAAAAATAAATAAAATTAAATGTAAAGTTTTAATGGAATAAAGTTACATGAAGGGACTTCAAACTTTGTATCTTGACTTAACATTAAGAAGAACTGAAAAACGTATTGTTTTGGTATGAAAATCAGGTACTGAAAAATGTTACTAAAAATAGGAAAAATGTTCAAAAATTTCAAAAAAAATTTTTCATAAAATTTTTTTATCATCCGATGGCTTCCAAACTTCTTGTATGGCCTCCCAGGTCCTGTGATCCACTGCACAGGTGATCACTAAAAAAGTACGTAAACAATATCCTAGGGACATGTACAACACCCTGTATCACCAACCATGGGTATGCCGCACCCGAATGTAGGCCTACAACAAAGGTGAGCAGAGAGAGCGAGACAACGTGACCTTCCCCTACACTGTCAAGCGGGCACATGAAGCTACTGAGGAGGTGGGTACCCTCAGAGCACCGGAACCATACACAATGGCAATGACGTCATTCGCATGGGTACCTCATACCCATGGTTAGCGTTCTAGGGTTAAGGGGTTACTATTACACTGGGCAAATTTTCCGTGGATCTTCAGTCAAACCACGATTTCCGCTGGCGTGGTTCTCATTTGTTTCGTGTTATTGTTGATGATGATGATGGTGAGTAATACTGTTTTCCTTCAGTGAAATCTACGTAGCTTTAGAAGATCGTGGACACGTCAGAAAACCACGGAAATATGAGAACCACGCCAGCGGAAATCGTGGTTTGACTGAAGATCCACGGAAAAGTTGCCCAGTGTAATAGGGTGGTATTATAAGACAGTTTCACTTCTCACATCGACTCTTTCTAAAGGTCAAAGAAGGTGGCAGTCGGGTTCTAATGAGTGGTTCTTTAGGCTCATGCTACTGGGGAAGGGTCAAACTACCACCAGGGTCATAAAACTACTCCTGGAAATGCCCTAACTCATACGAAAGCCTTGTCTAATATGTGAACTTGGGCGACGAAATGTCTTAAAATACGGCCCATAGTCCCTTTACCTGGTGACAACTTAGCAGGCAGCACAGTTGTGTATTGCCGGAGAAGCTCAGATAAATCCACAACGTTCCTTACCTGGTGACAACTCGTGGTTGCAGGCGTGAAGGAGATGTTGTAGCCCTGATAGGTCTTCGTGGGGTCGGTGAAGAATCTCGCGTTGAAATTGAAAGATGGCGATGTAAAGACTTTCCCTGATTGAGACCCACACAACCTGGTGATTAAATTAAGAACAAGGTTATATATATATATATATATATATATATATATATATATATATATATATATATATATATATATATATATATATATATATATATATATATATATATATATATTTTTTTTTTTTTACGTCTGCGTCAATAGCGCCAGTAGGCTCGCTTGAAGGGCCTGGATGGTGTTCGGCCCCAGCCCATAATGGCGCTGGCAAGTGTTTATAGTGGCGCCATCTTCTCTTGGCTCATGCTGCCCCCTGGAACTCTTTCTTGATTCACTTGGACGATTTCCTCTAGAGTCCGGGTTGATGGGTGGTCTTCAGGACAGCATGTGGGTAGTTTTAAGCCACTCGGCGGTGACTGAAAAATCCCAGGTGGTAGCGTGGGGATTCGAACTCGCGTCGTCCATCACGTGGTGAATGTGGGCCCAGCACGCTACCACTCAGACACCGCCTACCCAGCATCGTCTGTAGTGGCATCGTCAACGTTACCAGATTGTCGTACTTGGCGTATTGTTTTTGCCGATTTCTGACCAAAAACTATCGTACCCACAAAGATAACGATATGCATTTATAATTATCGTTAAAAGCGGTAATTATTGTTGCTCTTTTTTTTTTGCAATATTTATGGGGGTGGGTCTCACCAAAGTTCCCAAGTCCTTGGAAGTGTGCTCAAGGAGTCCCAGGAGTGCGAGAAAGATTGGGCATGTATCACGAAAGCTACCAAGCCAGGCAACAGGACTGAGAGGAGCCGTGCGGTCACAGCGGAGCTGAAAGTGGCGTTGACTCTGCGATACCTCGCCACCGGGAAAATGCAGCAGTGCAGCGCAGATGACTTTGGAGTTTCCCGGGCCACAGTCAGCAGAATCATCACCCAGACCGTGGATGCTCTCGTGACACAAGAGAATATGAGGCAGTTCATGGGCTTCTCTTTAAACCGGGGGGCGCAGCAGAGAATGAAGTCAGGTTTGCCGAAATTGCTGGTTTTCTCGGTGTGGTGGGTGCTGTTGATGGCACCCACGTAAGAATAGTGGCCCCACATGACCACGAAGAAGTGTACGTCAACCGCAAGAACTACCACAGCATCAATGTGCAAGTGTTATTTGATGCACAGTACCAGCTGCGGGACATGGTGGCGAGGTGGCCAGGGTCTACTCACGACTCACTAAATGTTCGTTTACACCGTGGTGCCGTTGAAGATGCAGACGGAACAAAAATACGTGCACATATTCTTTACAATGAAGATACTATCGCTGTATTTCAACTAAATATCAATTGTTTATAATTATAATTCCATAATTATACATAAGAAGTGTAATTTAGGTTAATTGAAGACATATTAGACGTCAAAGCGACGCGGAAGATTGGCAACGATGGTTTATCCCAAGACCGCCCCCAATCCTACTTGGAAGTGCTTGTGGCGCGGTGATGAAACACGCCCAAGAAATTCTCCCAACTGCGCGTGACGTCACCACGTCTGGGAGAGCACTATGATGAAACCCACCCCAGAAACAGGAAAATACAATGTTATGCGTACGGTAATCTGGTAACGTTGGGCATCGTTCCCATCTCTCGTTGTCAACCAAACATGTGAATTAAGTATAGAAACCCACTCCGCTCTTCCTCCTTAATATAAGAACATAAGAACGTAGGAGTCTGCAAGAGCCGGTAGGCCTGTACGAGGCAGCTCCTTTGAACCTAAGCTCCCGTGTATCTAACCCCACCTAATATCGCTGTCCATGAATTTATCTAATCTATTTTTGAATGTGACAATTGTATTGGCACTCACCACATGACTGCTAGGCCTATTCCACTCATACACCACTCTGTTAGTAAACCAATTTTTGCCTATGTCCCTGTTGAATCTGAATTTATCCAGTTTAAACCCATTACTTCGTGTCCTACCCGGTTCTCTTACCAACAAAACCTTATGAATATCCCCCTTATTAAAGCCCTTCATCCATTTATAAACCTCGCCATAACACCATAACTCTCCGTGACGAGGGACAAAACGCCCAACCATTTCACCCACCCCAGTCATTAACACTAATACAACATTAAACAAGCGGACCATCCCTTGACACCTACCCTTACCTGCCGCTGTATAAGGGGGGAGCTTCGTGGTGCAGTGGTTAGCACACTCGGCTCACAATCGAGAGAGCCCGGGTTCGATTCCCGGACGGATTTGAAAAATTGGGGCGGTTTTTCCGATATCCTACACCCCTGTCCACCCAGCAGTGAATGGATACCAGGTATTAATCGGGGGTTGTGTCCCGTCTCCTGGGGTCTGTTCCCTTCTCCTATAATCCTTCCCCCTCCTGTCTCTCTCTGGCATATGACCACAGATGTTGCCTTCTCCTATAATTCCTTCCCCCTCCTGTCTCTCTCCGGCATATGACCATAGATGTTGCCTTCTCCTATAATTCCTTCCCCCTCCTGTCTCTCTCCGGCATATGACCACAGATGTTACCTTCTCCTATAATTCCTTCCCCCTCCTGTCTCTCTCCGGCATATGACCACAGATGTTGCCTTCTCCTATAATTCCTTCCCCCTCCTGTCTCTCTCCGGCATATGACCACAGATGTTACCTTCTCCTATAATTCCTTCCCCCTCCTGTCTCTCTCCGGCATATGACCACAGATGTTGCCTTCTCCTATAATTCCTTCCCTCCCCTCTCTCTCTCTCTCTCTCCGGCATATGACCACAGATGTTGCCTTCTCCTATAATTCCTTCCCCCTCCTGTCCCTCTCCGGCATATGACCACAGATGTTGCGCCGACTAAACGAAACTTTCTAACTTTTCCGCTGTATAAGGCATCACCTGTTACTCTATGTCTTAAGCATGCACACTCACACCTTTAGTCACCCAAGCAACAAACCACACGCTACTCACGTTGTCGTTCGATTGTACAAGAATGTTAACTCGACGCCATCCACACATCTTCTCAGCGCTCCCTGCAGCGTGAACCTCTCCAGTTTCAGCGTCAACATGGATGTCGTCTGAACAAGCAAAGGAACACTTCTATAAGCCCTGACCTGTTTGCCTGTATGCGGGTTTGCTACAAAAATAACGGAGCAGTTTATTCATTTCATAAACCCTGAACTCTTGGGCGCACCTTTTATCACTCCACTACTACGTCGAGTGGAATTATTATCGTGGACACTGTAATACTGCCTGAGTCAGATTGTTAGTGGCGTGTTTCGAGGATATATAACTATAGCTGTGTGTGTGTGTGTGTGTGTGTGTGTGTGTGTGTGTGTGTGTGTGTGTGTGTGTGTGTGTGTGTGTGTGTGTGTGTGTGTTTGTTTACAGCACAAGGGCACACAAAAAAGGAAACAATAAAAAGAAATATAGCCCGCTACTCGCTGCTCCTGTAAAGAGTCCGAAGAGGTGGCCAAAAGAGCAGTCAATTACATGAGAAGAGGTGTCCTGATACCTTCCTCTTGAGTGTGTGTGTGTGTGTGTGTGTGTGTGTGTGTGTGTGTGTGTGTGTGTGTGTGTGTGTGTGTGTGTGTGCGTAAAATGCACTTTCTTACTTGAAAGTCTTTTTTTTTACGTGTACACCTATAGCGCCGGTAGGCTCTCTTGAGGGGCCTGGATTGTAGTCGACCCCAGCCCGTCATGGCGCAGGCAAGTGTTTATAGTGGCGCCATCTTCTCAGCTTCCAGGAAATGCGAGAGATATATAGTGTATGCCCTGACTACTTAGATATAATCAGCGTCAAGGCGTTTTATAACAGTAATTCTTGATTTGAACAATAAAATGGAAACGCAAGCGAATAGGAATGGCAGACAGAACAATGACCTTAGGCAGTGCACTAACTCGGCTTTCTTCTCCTCTGGAATAGAATATCATGTCTCGTAATATCATGGACGCTTTGTGACGCTGGAATGAGCTATTACTTGCCTCACCCACCACGGCCAAAAAAGTAAGGCACATACCGAAACTCCTCGCAGTGCGCAGTTAAAGTTATTCGGGTAGTTGGTAACCCCGAAGCCTGGGGAGGACCAGTAGAACACTCCGTTGAATGCCTGAGTTAAACATCTTGGTGGTGGTGGGCTGGTGGTGGTGGTGGTCGGTTTAGTAGTGGTGGTTGTTGCTCTCGGGGTGGTGGTGGTGGGTTTTTTAGTGGTGGTTCTGGTGGTGGGTTTTGTAGTGGTGGTTCTGGTGGTGGGTTTTGTAGTGGTGGTTCTGGTGGTGGGTTTTGTAGTGGTGGTTCTGGTGGTGGGTTTTGTAGTGGTGGTTCTGGTGGTGGGTTTTGTAGTGGTGGTTCTGGTGGTGGGTTTTGTAGTGGTGGTTCTGGTGGTGGGTTTTGTAGTGGTGGTTCTGGTGGTGGGTTTTGTAGTGGTGGTGGTGGTGGTGGGTTTTGTAGTGGTGGTGGTGGGTTCTGTAGTGGTGGTGGTGGTGGTGGTGGGTTTTGTAGTGGTGGTGGTGGGTTCTGTAGTGGTGGTTGTTGTTGCTGTGGTGGTGGTGGTGGTGGTGGGTTCTGTAGTGGTGGTGGTGGGTTCTGTAATGGTGGTGGTGGGTTCTGTAGTGGTGGTGGTGGGTTCTGTAGTGGTGGTGGTGGGTTCTGTAGTGGTGGTGGTGGGTTCTGTAGTGGTGGTGGTGGGTTCTGTAGTGGTGGTGGTGGGTTCTGTAGTGGTAGTGGTGGGTTCTGTAGTGGTGGTGGTGGGTTCTGTAGTGGTGGTGGTGGGTTCTGTAGTGGTGGTGGTGGGTTCTGTAGTGGTAGTTGTTGCTGTGGTGGTGGTGGGTTCTGTATTGGTGGTGGTGGGTTCTGTAGTGGTGGTGGTGGGTTCTGTAGTGGTGGTAGTGGGTTCTGTAGTGGTGGTGGTGGGTTCTGTAGTGGTGGTTGTTGCTGTGGTGGTGGTGGGTTCTGTAGTGGTGGTGGTGGGTTCTGTAGTGGTGGTGGTGGGTTCTGTAATGGTGGTAGTGGGTTCTGTAGTGGTGGTGGTGGGTTCTGTAGTGGTGGTGGTGGGTTCTGTAGTGGTGGTTGTTGCTGTGGTGGTGGTGGTGGGTTCTGTGGTGGTGGTGGTGGGTTCTGTAGTGGTGGTGGTGGGTTCTGTAGTGGTGGTTGTTGCTGTGGTGGTGGTGGTGGTGGTGGGTTCTGTAGTGGTGGTGGTGGGTTCTGTAGTGGTGGTTGTTGCTGTGGTGGTGGTGGTGGTGGTGGGTTCTGTGGTGGTGGTGGTGGGTTCTGTAGTGGTGGTGGTGGGTTCTGTAGTGGTGGTTGTTGTTGCTGTGGTGGTGGTGGAGGTTTCTGTAGTGGTGGTTCTGAAGAAAAAAAATAAAGGAATCATTAGGATATAAAATATTTGCGATCTACGAATAAATTGGGAGCAGCGAGTAACGGGCTTTTTTTTATTATTGTTTCCTTATTTTGTGCCCTTGAGCTGTCTCCTTTGTTGTAAAAAAACACAGGCTGATGAAGGTACAATGCAAAAATGTGGTTCTACTCTCCACTGGTCCTGAGACTCTCCCATCACTCTTTTTTGTCACTTACGTGCATCCCGGTTGCGGCACAAAGGTGAGTTGGGCAGACCATCCCCTGCGAAGATTATTACTTATCGCCCTGAAGTATAAAATCATCTCTTGACCGGTTCCGGTGAAGGTCTGGCCTGCAGTGATGTCCGTGCCACAATACCTGCCGAGGATTGGAAGAACTTGAGTGGTCACGGTCACCATCATTGCTAGTTTAGTGGCACAAAGGAATATCACAAACTAAACTTGTTACGTAATAATTAGAAGTGAATACGCCTTGTAAGAGTAACAGTGGCAGCCTTGCTTGGCGTCACGGGGCAGGTAGGCGGTGGCTGAGTGGTAGCGTGCTGGGCCCACATTCACCGCGTGAAGGACGACGCGGGTTCGAATCCCCACGCTACCACCTGGGACTTTTCAGTCACCGCCGAGTGGCTTAAAACTACCCACAAGCTGTCCTGAAGACCACCCATCAACCCGGACTCTAGGAAACCGTCCAAGTGAATCAAGAACGAGTTCCGGGGGCATCATGAGCCACTAGAAGATGGCGCCACTATAAAAACTTGCCCTGCGCCATGACGAGCTGGGGCCGACTTCCATCCAGGCCCCTCAAGAGAGCCTACCGGCGCTACAGGCGTACACGTAAAAAAAAAAAAAAAAAGCCAGAGCGAGCAGGGTCTTTGTATACTCACACTGCACCGTTGTACAAGTTGTCGGTTCTGATCTCCAGACCATCAAAGTAGCAGCACGTCGCTGTAGTCGAGCCGCAGTAGGGATCCTTTCCGTACAGGTAAAAGTCTGAGAAGGTCACTCGGGGCACGTGGCACACGGGAGCTACAATCCACTTGACGCACTGGACTGCCGGGGCAGGGAGAACGGAACAGAGGGTGAACAGACAACACCACACAAAGGGAGCCCGCCCACCCACACTGTGTCTGGCTTCTGTACAAGACACACACACACACACAAACAAATCTCTCTCTCTCTCTCTCTCTCTCTCTCTCTCTCTCTCTCTCTCTCTCTCTCTCTCTCTCTCTCTCTCTCTCTCTCTCTCTCTCTCTCTCTCTCCCTTTTCTTCACCAACGTTGTAGTGCGAGAATGGAATAAGCTCCCACCTTCAGTGGTTCAGTGTAACACGATTGACTCCTTTAAAAACAAGCTCGACCGTCACTTCCTTCAACTTAATATCAACTAGAAATGAAATGCAACGTTTAGGAGCCATCTGACTAATGTAGAAGCACTTAGGTTTAGGGACAGGCCACCTAGTCTGGACCATGGGGTCTGTGTGGTCTGATTTTCTATGTAAATCTATGTAAATCTTTCACTCACTGTTTGGGTAGTTGCTTGGATAGCCCGGCGAGGTGAGGGTGCCTTCCTGAGTTACTTTCTCAGTGCAGGGATTCGTCAACTTGTCTGTGGAAGACGAGGTTTGGTGTCATCAGTTATGCCGAAACAGCCGGATTTTGCATAATCCACTAGAAAAAGAACGATTATATAGTCACTGGATCATTCCAAGTTTTAAAAAAGGTTCGCTGAGCTATAGATATGATTTAATGAGGAATTCTTGGACTACACTCTAATTGAAGGTTGAACTGTTATCCTCTTTTATCCCAAGAGCCAAGCTATCGTAAGGTGCTTCCTCACTACAGAGGAACAAAGAGAACAAGTATTCTGAGAGCTCCAGAGACAAGGTGTGCAAAGGGCGGCCAATCACCGTAGTAGTTTCCTGTCACTGTCTGACAGTTGGCCCCTGAGGTGCCCGAGGGACACACACAAGCGCAGCCATTTCCATAAAACCCGCCGTTCTGGCAGGGGTCGGCGTTCACTCCGCAAGCAGCAAGCCACTTATCTATAAAAAATGAAAATTGTTGATCATTTTAGTTGGTGTCGACGGTCAAATTATTTAATACTAGTACCTTACCATATGCATTCATGTTTGTTTCCTATCGCTATGGGATTTTTCATCATCAATTCAAAGTGCATGGTAAGTGCATGGATACTTCGCCGATGGAAACGGTTCGAAAAAGTAATGGTGGTTGAAGCCTGGCGAGTGTTAAAATAGGAGCGATATAAACATTATTTGTAAAAAAGATCAATTCCTACAATAAGTCCGAGTAAGCAAACGTGCTCATTTTTCAGTATAGGAAGGAGTTCAAGTCACAGACAGGAGGAAATACAGACCAAGGAAGGCTGTTCCAGACATTATGAAAGAGAGGGACGAAGGAATGAAAATGCTGGTTAACACTTGCATAAGGGATTTGGCACGGATAGGAGTGAGCAAGAGTTCAAAGTCGTGTGAGGCCGCGGAGGGGAGGAGGCATGCAGTTATAGTCTGTTCAGAGCATGAAGTCGGTTCAGGGTGGAGCTGGTATCGTCGTTTACCTCTAGCCATCCTGCCAAATCAACCTTCGTACATGCGTCTTTCTCTTATTTCCCATCCCTGTGCTATTTGTGATATCTTATATATTCTGTATATAGTAAAGGAAGCTACATAGTACAATGAGTGTCGATGTTTAGGATTATAACAACGATTTGTATAAATTCTATGACATGTGGCAACGATTTTTTCCCATGTTGCCACGTTTTGGTGGTGGTGGTGGTGGTGGTGGTGGTGGTGGTGGTGGTCGGCGTGTCCCCTTAAGTCCCTCCCCCGGGTCGAGAGGGAGAGAGAGAGATAAACAGGTGGGTTGTGGGTGGGTAAGTAGGGAGACGGTGCTAATCGGATAATTGGCGGTCGAACTGGCAGAGCCGCACTCATGGGAATTCAGGAATCTGCCGCACCTTGGACCGACTTCGTGCTCTGAACAGACTTTTTTTTTATAGCATGCCTCCTCCCCTCGCAGTCAGGATGAAAATATCGGTAGGAAACAGAGAGGCAACACTTCTGCGGAATATAAATGATTGGAGACCAGGGGCGTATTTAGGACCTTGAAACATTGGGGCTATTGGGCGTATTTTAAAACATTTCGTCGCCCAAGTTCACATATTTGACATGGCTTTCGTAGGAGCTGTAGGCCTTTCCAGGGGTAGTTTTATGACCCTGGTGGTAGTTTGACCCTTCTGTGCTATGAACCTTAAAAAAACACTTATGAAAACCAGATTGATCCCCTCTTTGACCTTTAGAAATAGTTGATGTGAGAAGCGATGGTGTCTTAGCCCAGCTCAAAATGCTGGGTGGTTGGAGCGCGAGAAGCGCGGAGTTTTTAGGGTAATTCTGAGGCCTCTCTGACAAACATTAGGGACAATTTGTGTTATTGTATTTAGCAGTAACAAAGAAAATATGGCAAGTGTGTCATAACAAGACTTTCAAGGCAATGATCAAATTATGATAAAGCATAACCACATTTAAGTGGTTAAGACTGATGTATCATACATATAAACCTCAAATTAAAATTTATTCTTTCAGATACGTTTACTGCAGAGAACAGGGCACTAAAAACTGATGAAAAGCAATTTGCCGTGTTTACAATATACCATAGAAAAATAACGAGCATTAAATGAGCATCAAGTATTTAGTAATCAGAAACTACCATTTTTCACAAATTCATATAGTATTTTATTAAATTTATTCTGTTACCAAGGAGATTGAAAACTACAACTCAGCACTCTTACACTTAACTCTCTTGTTTCTTTGCCTAAAAAAAAAAAAAAATTGTACGTGGAAATTAGAACTCCAATACGTTCAATATAACACCCCTTTTTTTATCAATAGGAAGATTAAGCAATTCATTTTGTAAATTATAGTAATATTAATGGCAGCCACAACTTCAGGGAAGAACAGTGACCGTATACCACAGCATAGCTAGATCTGGGTAAGGGAAACCGGATAAAAAAATACTGTGCATGTGCCGTGACTTACTTACATTAGAGTTTCATTGTTTGTCCCTTCCACTGACACGCCTTTCTTTAAACCCGGTAGCAGCGACAGGCCAAATTTGTGGCTCTACCGTGTACCAGCGACGGGCCACATTTTTGCCATGATATAAACCCCAAAATAGATGATGCATAAACAAATGCATTGATATATATTATGAAATGGTTTGCGTGAGTGTTGATTTTTTCTCATTTTTCTCGCTTAGATGGAAGGGCCTTTAGGAAACATGATCCCCGCAGCTACCGAGTTAAGGGGCTATTACACTGGGCAAATTTTCCGTGGATCTTCAGTCAAACCACGATTTCCGCTGGCGTGGTTCTCATATTTCCGTGGTTTTCTGACGTGTCCACGATCTTCCAAAGCTACGGTAGATTTCACCGAAGGACGACGGTATTACTCACCATCATCATCAGCAGCAATAACAAGAAACAAATGAGAACCACACCAGCGGAAATCGTGGTTTGACTAAAGATCGACGGAAAATTTGCCCCTTAATTACTCATATATCATACTCACTGATGCAGCCGTACATGGTGTTGGCCAATAGTTTGTCCCTGTGAGAGAGTCCCGTGCGCTGGCCGATGAGCTCCTGCGCCAAGGGATATAGGGTGGCGATGGTCGACTTGCCGTTGTTGGTGAAGCCCTGAAAAATGTGTCAAGGGGAGAGTCTGCTGCGGGGATTTAAGGGCCAGTTCGATAGTCCAACACTCTGAGCCGATTTCACAGTCCAACACAGTGTCTTCGTAACAGCCCGAACCAAACTATAGAATCCCATACAATCCAAAATGGTGAGGTCTTCGATGCCACACTAAATACACAAGACTTTTCCTGTATAGTTTCATAAAATTTGTGAACTTAAATATAAACACCAGACACTATACAAGGAAATTTCGAAGGCTCTGGTATTGGTTTGGGAACTTACGAACCCATCATGGGGAACTGTGAAACTGGCCCTCTGTCATTGTAAGCGCCCAAACCAAACCATATCCACTACAATGATCCGCTATTTCTACTCATTACATGATATACTAATAAAGAGATTTCCTGTAGTTTCTTAAAATTCCCTCCACCTTTTTATATCAACAAGAGCTACAAGGAATTTTCGTCGTATTTTGTGTTTGGTTGGGGAAAAGGAAAGTTTGGTTTAGTCGGCGCAACATCTGTGGTCATATGCCGGATAGAGACAGAAGGGGAAGGAATTATAGAAGGGAACAGACCCCAAGAGACGGGACACAACCCCGATTAATACCTGGTACCCATTCACTGCTAGGTGGACAGGGGCGTAGGGTATCAGAAAAGCCGCCCAAATTTTTCCACTCCGCCCGGGAATCGAACCCGGGCTCTCTCGATTGTGAGCCGAGTGTGCTAACCACTGCACCACGAAGCCCCCGTTTGGTAGGGGAGCTCACAAACTTGCTGTATTGGACTGTAAAACTGGCCCAAAGACGACGAGACGTTTTACAATAAGGGAACGTATAGTCATCATGATAAGAAGGAAACCATACTCATGCAAAGTCCCTCACTGTAGAACCGTAGTGCATGTCGGATGAGTAGTCGTATGGTATGCCGTAGGTGTTGACCACTGACGTGCTGTACTTATTGAAGTTGTTTTCCTTGCCAGTTTGGATGTTGCCATAATTGATGACCACATAGTCGTCACGGTCGGGGCGACTCTGCTCGTGCACGAACCCAATGGCGTGGCCGATCTCATGGGCGACAATGCCGAGCTGACCCGCGTCGAGGAGAACGATGTTATTTAGACTTTGTCAAGCCTCTGGCAACTAAATAACTACACACACACACACACACACACACACACACACACACACACACACACACACACACACACACATAATAACAAAAATTATTTTTTTTATTTTTATTCATCATTATCTAATCTATTATTATTTATATTTATTTTTTAGTTTTCAATGGTTGTGTTTTGTGGTGCTGTCATCTTCTGTGCAGACAGCTGCGACTCCTGAATTTCATTTACTTTCGTATGGTTTCTTAGAAGAGGAAGGTTTCTTGGAGAAGACTTCATGGGAAGGTTTAATGCAAGGAATCAGTAGAGGCATGGAAAGACAGTGAAACCAAGTGGCATAAGTTTTAAATGTTGAGGGAGCAGAGTATGTCATGGGAGCAGAACCAGTGTAGAGTGAGCGGTATTGGGAAGGGCAGTATAGTAACTATATAATTTATTGTGTTACGACATAATATTACCATAGTATACTTACTTCTTTGCAGCCACTTCCAATAGAAATGTCTTGTCCATTCTGGGCCAGCATGCCGACATACGACCAGCATCCAGACCCTTCAAAAAACCTGACGTGCCGTTGAGCGAGGTTGGACGTGAGCTGGAATCTGATGCAGGTGTTTTGCTCCCAGTGAGCAATCGCTGCATTTATGGCAGCCACGGTGACGGCTGAGTCCGAGGTGAAAACCGAAAACAAACATTTTTTTATGGTATGAAGAAAGAGACTGGCCGTGTTACTGAACTATCGTATACAATCGAGATTTATAATTCAGGTTCTTTTGAGTATGTTAACACATCTCGATAGTAGGCCAAATACTCTTATAAGGGTCGTATTACAAGACATTTCGCCTCCCAAAAACACATATTTGACAAGGCTTTCGTAAGAGTTGTGGGCATTTCCATTAGTTTTATGACCCTGGTGGTAGTTTGACCCTTCTTCTGTACCGTGAACCTCAAGAAACACTCATTAGAACCCGACTGACCCCCTCTTTGGCCTTTAGAAATAGATGATGTGAGAAGCGAAAGTGTCTTGTAATACCGACCATCCTGTACGCTCGTCTTTGTCTGCTTGTGAATGGAAACATAGTTTTTACATACAGTCGGTAGTGTCGAGGTAGTAGGGCACGGTGGGAAAGCCGCCCTGTTGAGGCCAGCGCGCTGAGAGGTCTGCAATGGCCTTCCTCTCCCTGACCGCTCGCCACTGGCTCTCCGTCAAGACCATGTCTCCTTCAAAGACTTGGTGGCCGTTAACAACACTAGGATTGGTTTCCATGAAGTCTCGTGTCTTAGTGAAAAAAACAGAGGAAATAATAAAAGAATATTCGGAATAGCTGACAGGAAGACAAGAGTGATGAAACTATGTATTGCGGAGTGCTTACGTATTCATTGTAATTTTATTCAGACTCACCAGATCTCTCATTTCTGCTTTGTCGTCCGGTCCCTCGTGGCCTTTGTCATCACTCCCCTATAGAGAGAAAAAATATATTTACATTAGTGCAATATAAAGGTGAAGTTAAAGCTGGGTGCATCCACTATAGCTGAGCGTGGCTGCGGTGCTCAACTCCATCGCTTCCTTTGAGCCTGTGGTGGGAAGCTAAGTCTATATACACCAAGTCAAGTCATACGCAGGTTTGTGGGAGGAGACACGGCCGAGGCGTGGTTTATGCGTGACACTGCTTGGAGCCAAACTATAAGAGAATTATAGAGAATGTAGAATCAGGGATTTAGAGAAAACGAGGAAAGGCGGACTAATTTAAATCAATCACTTCAACATGCCCTCCTTCACACCCCACACCGCCGTTTGTAGGCATTGAAATTATAGTCACGCAATAGCACAATAAAAACATATTTTTTCGTCAGTGGCTTGCCTGAACGCGCTGTGAAAGAAGGCGAGAATGCACATCCAGAGTGCACACACGGCCCCAACTTAGTCACCACTGAACTGGCGGGTATTTTTTTTTTTGGCTCCAAGTGACGTCATCCCGCTGCTCCGCCCCAAAACCACCTCCTGCGCGTACCGGTCGCAGTTTTGAAGCAGAGTGACTTGACTTGGTATATATAGACTTAGGTAGGAAGAACTCATAACCGGGGACACGGGCCAGTATGAAGCCCGGTATTGCCACAGTTTATGTTCACCAGGTGTGCCCAGGTAATCATTTCTCGATCATCCCGAAAAGAAGGATGAACAGCTGGGTGGAAAAAGTTGGAAAGTTTCGTTTAGTCGGCGCAACATCTGTGGTCATATGCCGGAGAGAGAGACAGGAGGGGAAAGATTATAGGAGGAGACAGATCCCAGGAGACGGGACACAACCCCCGATTAATACCTGGTACGCATTCACTGCTGGGTGGACAGGGGCATAGGGTATCGGAAAAGCCGCCCAAATTTTTCCACTCCGCCCGGGAATCGAACCCGGGCTCTCTCGGTTATGAGCCGAGTGTGCTAACCACTGCACCACGAAGCCCCCAACAGCTGGGTGGGTTGAACGCGTTCTGTCCGGGCTGGGGTATTTACCCGGGTCCGCAGATTCATAGCTTAGCACGCTAACCACTGCACCTGTAAGTGGAGTTCAGAGGAATAAGTAGGTGAGGTTATCCAGTGCCACACAAAGGTTATATGTGCACATTAGGTTTCTCCTTTGCCTTATCTGCTGCTTAGAGTGATCCCTGGTGGATAACCCACTGCAGGGCCTGAGGCTTCTCCGCGACAGTAGGAATTTGATTTGTCTGATTATTATTATTTTTTTTTTTTTACATCTTGGTCTATAGCGCCGGTAGGCTTTCTTGAAGGGTCTGGTGGTCGGCCCCAGCCCATGGACGCAGGCAAGTGTTCATAGTAGCGTCAACTGATCTTGGTTCATGCTGACCCCCGGAGCTCATTTTTTATTTCCCTTGAAAGTTGTAAGGTTTGGTTTAGTCGGCGCAACATCTGTTGTCATATGCCGGAGAGAGACAGAAGGGGAAGGAATTATAGGAGAAGGGAACAGATCCTAGGAGACGGGACACAACCCCCGATTAATACCTGGTACCCATTCACTACTGGGTGGACAGGGGCATAGGGTATCAGAGAAGCCGCCCAATTTTTTCCACTCCGCCCGGGAATTGAACCCGGGCTCTCTCCGTTGTGAGCTGAGTGTGCTAACCACTGCACCACAAAGCCCCTAATATTTCCCTTGAACAGTTCCTCTAGAGTCAGGGTTGATGGGTGGTCTTCAGGACAGCATGTGGGTAGTCTTAGGCCACTCGGCGGTGACTGGAAGATCCCAGGTGGTAGCGGCGGATTCGAAGCGACATCATCGAGGACGCGGCGGATTCGAAGCGACATCATCGAGGACGCGGCGAATGCGGGACCGACACTCTAACCACTCAGCCACCGCCTCCCCCCCCTTTGTGCTGTTTGTGATTCGTATATGAATGATATATAACTAAGAGTAAGCTGATAGGACGGTTATTTCTTATGTTAGATCTTTCCTTACTTTCAAAGCGCTTCGACGGTCTAGGCTCTAGGGGTTAGCACGCTTCTTTTTTTTTCTTTTTTTTTCCACGTCGCGGCCTATTGCGCCGGTAGGCCTCTTCCCGGTGGGCCCTGATGGTCGACCCAGCCCGTTCTGGCGCAGGCGAGTGTTTATAGTGGCGCCATCTTAAATTGGCTCATGCTGCCCTCCCGGAGCTCATCTTTAATCCTAGAATCTAGAGTCCGGGTTGATAGGTGGTCTTCTGGACAGCATGTGGGTAGTTTTAAGCCACTCGGCGGCGGCTGAAAAATCCCAGCTTGGTGGCACCGAGCGGGGATTGAACTCGCGTTCTCCTGAACGCGGCGCCGTCACTCTGTCGACTCAGCCACCGCCTCCCCATGAATCCGCGTACCTGGTTTCAAATTGACTGGGCAGTCGGCGCACAACCCGCCAAGCTGTTTATTCTCCTTTTCGAGCCCAATAATTGGGTACCTGGGAAGGTAAATTGTGGTTAACCGTGTAGCAGCGACGGCCCAAATTTGTGGCTTTACCGTGTACCAGCGATGGGCCAAATTTTTGCCATAATATAAACCCCAAAAAATAGATGATGCATAAACCGATCACAAATGCGTTGATATATATTATGAAATGTTTTGCGTCAGTGATGATTTTTTCTAATTTTTCTCGTTTAGAGGGACCTTTAAGAAACGTGATCCCCGCAGCTACCACCGGGTTTACCTGGGTGTCATACTGGCCCGAGATAATGGGACCCCCCCACTACTGGCACAAGGGCCAAGGTGACGGCCTCCGCAGGTAGGGCGATTTCTCCTAACGTTGCCTTTTCTGTGTATATTGGTGCCTGCATGTCCCAGTCTTATGGATTCTTTTATGATGATTTTATGAGAAAAAAAATTGATGTTTTTGTACCATTCTCCAGCTTTTATTTGCAAAAACTCGACACTCATTCCATCTTTCTCGGAAGTTTTCCACACCCGGGGTGCGACGCGCACCTCGGGTGTGCCCCAATGACTGATTGATACACAGCAAGGTCCGAGGGGGGGTGTTTCCTGAAGAAGTCATTTGTGTCCTCACACTCTGTGTCCTCTTTCTGTCTCATATATCACCAAGGAGTAGCTGAGCATACTCTTAACATCTTTTCTTTCATTTACTGTTGTCATGTCCTTTAAAAGGTTACAAGATGCATTACATTATACAAGTTCTTAACACTGCCTAGAGCTTCCGACCTTAGGCAGGGATGAGAAGTGTCTTAATTGATCCCACTTCAGGTGACGACCAAAGAGGTGTCTTGATGGATCCTGTCGTTATTGTATCCATTTTTTTTAACGTTCGCAGTCCACACGGATTTACATTTTGTTGAGCATCATTTATTTTGTAAACTTCATCTTCTTTTCCAAATCGAGGCATACGTTGTTAGGACACTGCCGATTATCTAAGTACCGGTACTGGCGGCACTAAGTGTACTGGTACTGAAGTGATACTCGAAACTGGCGCCACCAACAGGTACCGGTACTGGTACTGCCGGTACCTGAGTTTTCCGAACTGGTATCACCGGTATTCAAATTAACGGACTATGCGGACAATATATGTCATATAGATCTCACGGAGTAGTCGCTGGTTTGACACAGTGGGGTCATTCCAGCGACACACTTATTACCAAAGGCCGCCTGTTCAAGTTACTGTTCAGTGTTCATGCCTTAGAGAAAGACAGGAAGCACAAGGGACTCAAAGATCCGGATCTTAGTCCTTCTACACACGTGTCGACAACGCCAGACACTCGCGCTGAGCGAGTCCATAACACCGTGGGCCAGGCCAAGCAGCCATAAAACTTTCTGGCGAGACTCACCGTTGTTCTGAACTACTCCACCAAGATATGTGAACTTTTCCGCGATCTCAGTGTCCTCCCCACACGCATGAACAGACTGTACTGCTTCATGTAGCAAGCCTCCAAACACCTGTACCTTGGTCTTGGCCCAGGAGTCCTGAAGTCCCAAGTAATAAAAGCAGCACTTAACAAAAGTGAAAATATTGATTCTGTACTTACGTCAAGAATGATTGGAGTCGCCGCGCGCTCCTCGTCCTGTTGGAAAGAAAGAGGCAGTGTATTTCTCTCTCTCTCTCTCTCTCTCTCTCTCTCTCTCTCTCTCTAAAATTATGCGGTTAATTACACACACACACACACACACACACACACACACATGAGATACATACTCCATAAGAGGAAGGAATAAGTCATAGTAAATGGACAGCATCTGGGATGGGAAAACAACTGGTGGAGACGATACAGAACGCCTAACCTCGTTGAAGTTGATTTAGTAAGAGACGAGCAATTTTCAGTTAAGACAGCGAGTTGAGGATTGACCGAAAGGGTTCAATGTAAAACAAAATGTCAGCTGAGATATATCGGATAATAGGGGATAGGTGTTTGGAACATTGTCGAATTTAGAGGTGGAGAAATTGAGTTTTCGAGACATTAAAGGACACCAAGTTATCTCTACCCTGCTCAAATATGATACCAAGGTCTCAGTTAAGCGTTCTGCAGCCTAAAGGTCCGCAATACCTGTTTAAATTGTCTTCTGTTAAAAATATTGGGTAATTGGGGTTGAGTAGTCAGGGAGGGGTGGCAGAGTGCTTAACCGTCAGCGTGAAGGCGCGGCGTCCACGAGGAAGCTGGTTCAAGTCCTGTTCGCCGCCACAGCTGCATGGGAGTTTTCAGCCATCGCCGAGTAGCCTAAGATTACCCACATGCTGTCCTGAGGACTACCTATGAACCCGGACTCTAGATTATCTCTCTAAAGGAGGCTCAAAGATGACCTCCGAGGGGCAGCGTGAGACAAGCAGGATGGTACCACTGTAAACACTTGATTACTCCACATCGAGCTGGGGTCGACCATCAGGCCACACCACCGGCGCCATAGGCCAAAACATATAAAAAAAGATGCAGAGAAGTCTTTGCCGAAAGGTTGAATATCGAACAATTTGTTTTAAAGAGATCATTAATGAACAAATGAATAAGTGGGAGATAGAACAAAGCCCTGTGAAACAGCACTGTTGATAGGTTTAGGGGAAGAACAATGACCGTCTTAAAGGAAACTAGAGAAAAAAGTACAGAGAGACGGATAGAATCTGTAGGAGGGTAGTTTAGAAAGCAAAGATTTATGCCAGGGTCTGACAAAGGCTTTCGGTAGCTCCCCCTCCCCGCCACAATGTCCGACACCACAACAAGCTGCTCCCCACACGTGCGCGTACTGACAGGTAGAAGAACAGTGCAATACCCACAATAGTGAAAATCCTGAACACATAGACTCTTTACTCCTAAGTTACTTTTAAGTTTGTAGTTTTAATGACCTCCATATATAATATGTATATTTTCAGCTCTCGAGCTGCTTCTCCCTAAATAAACCGTATATTATTATTATTATTATTATTATTATTATTATTATTATTATTATTATTATTATATCTTCTCTTACTAGATCAGCTTCCTCGACGCCAGATCTTTTTGCCCCCTTACATGCTATCCATGTACAGGGGCCTTGTCCGCCCTCATATAAAGTATGCATCTCCTGTGTGGGGAGCTCCACTCACACAGCTCTCTTGGACAGAGTGGAGTCTAAGGCTGTTCGTCTCATCAACTCCCCATTTTTCTCCTACTGACAGTTTTCTATCTCTTAAATTCCGCCTCAGTGTTGCATCTCTTTCTGTCTTCTATCGATAAATTCATGCTGGCTGTTCTTATGAACTTGAAAACTGCATGCCTTCCCCCTCCAGCGGCCCCGCTCCACTCGACTTTCTACTCAAGCTCATCCCTATACTGCCCAAATCTTATGCAAGAGTTAACCAGGATCTTTAGTCTTTATCCCTTACACTGGTTAACTCTGGAATAGCCTTCCTTCTTCTATATTTCCTCCTGCTTACGACTTGACCGCTTTTAAAAGGCGAGTATTTCGACACCTCTTCCGAAATTGACCTTTCTTTGACCACTCTCCTGAACTCTTCTTTAGGGGCAGTGATTAGTGGAATTTTTTCTCAATTATTATTTCCTTTAAGCTGCTTAATATGCTGTAAAATAAAAGGACTGGAGGATCCACCAAAGGGCATTTGGAGGAATGTGGTCAATCTTTCCTTCCGGCATTCCTATATCAAGTCCAGCTCTGCAGTTCTGGTCTCTGGTCCTAAGAACCTGCAATGTTCAACATTCTAGACCTTACAAAATGCAGGAGGCGAGAACTGTTGCTGTTCCTGGCACCAGAGCGATTTGGACCAACACTTACTCCATTACAAAGCCATCCAGCTCTGCCAGGCCTCCTCGTCCACAGAGTTCCACTATGTCCAACTGCAGGTTGATCCAGGGGCCGGTTCTGCGGTCGGGCGCCGCTTCTGCGCCTACCCAGACACTCCGAAAACAAGGAGAGGAGGGATCCTTCCTCCTTCAAGATGCAAGGGTCCTATAGGCTTTGCCTCCACCTGCCATTGACGGCAGGCTCGCCAAATGTGCCGCACGGTCGGGCCCCAGCAATACGGGATTGGGGTCGAGGCTGACGCCGTTTTTTTTAGGACCAAAGGGACATTTTAGGAGGAGGGGGTGCAGGCTCCTCCCAAATCAAGGACTGGACTGAGTGCTAGCCGTAGAGCACGGACGCTGGACCGCTGAGAGGATGTTTTACCTGGCTACCCAAAGCAAGAGACATAAACAGGAATTTGGGAAAGAAAAAAAAAAGAGAGAAAAACAGCTCAGGAAGGTTGAGGATGCTGCTTTGCTCATCCAGACTCAAATACAGACCAGCCTCTACCTAAGTAGTAGTAGTAGTAGTAGTAGTAGTAGTAGTGGTAGTAGCAGTAGTTGTAGTAATAGCAGCAGTAAAAGCAGTAGTAGTAGTAGTAGTAGTAGTAGTAGTAGTAGTAGTAGTAGTAGCAGTTGCAGTAGTAGACTCGCCGAAACACTGGCGGATAAGAATCAGCAGCCAAGAAGCAGTGTGGTCGCCTGGATGAGATGCAGGCTGTCCTTCTCCCTCCTGAGGTCAGCCTTGGTCTGCCTGAGAGGAACCAGGTCACCTGCACCCAAAACCACCCGCATTGCCGACCTGGACTTTGAGGCGACGGTGGTTGATAGTCGTATCAACCACAAGCTCTGTTAGCTTAAAAGTAATATGTTTAGTAAGGTTTGTAATATTAAATAAAGATGGTTGTCGGCCACAGTCATTGGCGGGGTGGGGCCAATGAATTGCTTTGTGAAAGGATATGAGAGAATATACCGCTCACAACGCAACTCTAATAGATGGAGATAGTAGTAGTAGTAGTAGTAGTAGTAGTTGTAGTAGTAGTAGCAGTAGTAGTAGTAACAGTAGTAGTAGTAGTAGTAGTAGTAGTAGTAGTAGTAGTAGTAGTAGTAGTAGTAGTACACACCACCTGTCCACAGAAATGGGTAGAAAAATACACACAGCACAGGAGGCAGGCGCCTCTAACTGGCTAACGTCATTACCAATCAGAGCAAAGGGCTTCAGCCTCAACAAACAAGAATTTGTCGACGCCATTGCTCTGAGATATGGCTGGCCGATTGAGGGACTGCCTGATCTCTGTGCATGTGGATCACCAAATGATGTCACCCACACCATGACATGTAAAAAAGGAGGCTTCGTCTGTATTCGACACGATGAAGTGAGGGATCTGACAGCCAGCATGCTCGGGGAGGTATGCCAAGACGTCACTACCGAGCCGGCACTGCTTCCCCTGGACGGCGAACACCTTCGGTACAGGACAGCCAATACCTCACAGGAGGCACGGGTTGATGTAAGTGCCCGCGGATTCTGGGTGCGCGGACAGCGGGCGTTCATGGACATCCGCATATTCGACCTGATGGCTGCCTGTCACCGTGAGCTGCCCCTGCAAGCCGCCCACCACAGGAACGAGCAGGAGAAGACAAGGGCATACGGTGAAAGAATCCAACATGTGGGTCAAGGCAGCTTCACCCCCCTCGTCTTCACCACATCCGGCGGGATGGGTCCCAGGGCCCAATGCTTCTACGCACGCCTCGCGGAACTAATCTCAGAAAAGAAGCATCAGCCAAGGAGCCACGTTGTCGCCTGGATGAGGTGTCGCCTTTCGTTCTCCCTGCTCAGGTCGGCCATCCTGTGTCTCAGGGGCACCAGACAATCTGGCCCAAAAGCCACCACCATCTCCAATATGGACTATGAAGCCACAGTGGTGGAGAGTGACATTAGGGTGGGTCGGGAGTGACTTGAGTAGGGAAGGAAAGGGGGATCTAGACGTAATAGATGATAGGTGATTTAGTGTCAGGTGGTATTAGTGATATGGTTGGATGCCACAGTCATTAGCGAACAGAGTTGGGGCTAATGACCTCTGTTATGGAGCCTCCATGATTATGTGTCGGGAAAATAAACATGGGTGGAGGTATCATTTATGTAGTAGAAAAAAAAGTAGTAGTAGTAGCAGTAGTAGTAGCAGTAGTAGTAGTAGTAGTAGTAGTAGTAGTAGTAGTAGTAGTAGTAGTAGTAGTAGTAGTAGTAGTAGTAGCAGCAGCAGCAATAGTAGTAGAACAAAAGAACATAAGAACGTAGGAGTCTATAAGAGGCCGGTAGGCCTGTACAAGGCAGTTCCATTGAACCTAAGCTCCCGTGCATGATGGCGCCACTATAAACACTCGCCTGCGCCATAATGGGCTGGAGCCGACCATCAGTCCAAACCAAGAAACAGGAGCAATAAAGAACAGAACCATAGAGAAAAAAAGGAAAAACGTTGTCGATGTAGCAGTCAAAGGAACAAGAGTTCGTAGTAGTAAAGTAGCAGAGGCAGCCCTTGCCGCAGTAACAGATCGTTCAATCAACAAATGGTGGCATACGCCTGGGGGCGCGTTCCCTACGACGCCAAGTCCCGGGGTCCCTCCGTTCAAGTCTCCTGCAGGCCGCCTTTCCATCCGAAGCACCTCCTGGAAAGATCTGTCGATTTGCTCAAGCCATGAACTCTGGACGTCCCCTTGACCTCCTCCACTCAGGGTTGTCTCTTATAAAAACAACCCGATGAGCAGGTCGATTTCTGCGCAGCGTGCCACATGCCTGTATAGCTGGAGTTGGCGTTGACGGACTATGCGGCTAATATATGTCGAATCAGTGTCACGGAGCAGTCGCCGGTTGGACACAAAGTTATTCCAGCGATTCACTTATTACTGAAGGTATCTATCCGCCTCTTCAAGTTACTGTTCAGTGTCCATGTCTCACAGCCTTAGAGAAAGACAGGAAGCACAAGGGACTGGAAGATCGGGAGCTTTATCCTTCAACACAAGTATCAGCAACGCCAGACACTCCTGCTGAGCGAGTCCATAACACCGTGGGCCAGGCCGATCAGCCGCAAGACTTCCTGGCGAGACTCACCGTTGTTCTGAACTACTCTACCAAGATATGTGAGCTGGTATTACAAGACACTTTCCCTTCTCACATCAGCTATTTCTAAAGGTCAAAGGGGGATATCAATCAGGTTCTAATGAGTGTTTTTAGGCTCAGGGTACAGAAGAAGGGTCAAACTACCACCAGGGTCATAAAAGCCTTGTCAAATAGGTGTTCTTGGCGACGACCCGTGAACTTTTCCGCGATCTCAGTGTCCTCCCCACACGCATGAACAGACTGTACTGCTTCATGTAGCAAGCCTCCAAACACCTGTACCTTGGTCTTGGCCCAGGAGACCTGAAGTCCCAAGTAATAAAAGCAGTACTTAACAAAAGTGAAAATATTGATTCTGTACTTACGTCAAGAATGATTGGAGTCGCCGCACGCTCCTCGTCCTGTTGGAAAGAAAGAGGCAGTGTAGCTCTCTCTCTCTCTCTCTCTCTCTCTCTCTCTCTCTCACACTCACACACACACACACACACACACACACACACACACACAGAATGCATATTTTCGAGGATAAATGCCTAAGTCACATGTTTACTGAACCAACTCGACTAAATAACACATAACACCTTGTTAGAGCAACTCAAGGTAATCTAGTCAGTAAAGTCCGGGATGGCGGCGGCTGAGTGGTTAGCGTGACGGCGCCGCGTCCAGGACGACGAGGGTTCGTGCCAACGTCCGGTGCCACAAGCTGGGATTTTTCAGCCACCGTCGAGTGGCCTAAAGGTACCCACATGCTGTCCAGAAGACCACCTATCAACACGGACTCTAGATTCTATGTATGCAAAGGTATGTAAATAGGCAATAAAAGCAGGCAAGAGCGCATGCATGCCCCCCTTCCCCCGCACACACAAGGGAACATAACCACGGAGACACAGGTAGAACCACTTACTGAAAAGTACTGATGACACGTTCAGCGCGCTGCATGTTTTTAATGTTGCCACATATTACAGATGTAAGGACAAGATGCAATCATCATTATTATTATTATGAATATTATTAGGATTATGATTACTATTATTATTATCATTATTATTATCATGATTATTATTATTATCTTTACTATGATTATTGCTATTATTGTTATTTCTATTTTCCTTTTTATTTTCAATCATGCTACTTTGTTCATTTGTCTCATTCATTTCATTTCATCTTCCACTGATGTATATTTTCAGCTCTAGGGCTGCCGGGTACTTCATGCAATAAACCGTTTATTATTATTATTATTATTACGTCCAGGACATCTGCACCAGAACTGACAGCAGCGCCACGTCCACTATTGCATTTCCCTATTGTCAGCAGCGTTTTGTTCCCTCTAACACAATTTCATTAATAATTTCATATCGTCTATCTGTTCTATCTGTATCTCCGACGCCCTGTTCCCTCCAGGGGGTGGCCGCGGCAGAAGTGTCTCCCTGTTCTGGCACTCCCTCTCGGCACACTCCATCCTGCTACTTCCTAATCTTGCTCCAGTGCTCGCTCACCCTATTGATCCACTTCACAGGTGGTCTCTCCCTGACACCTCTTCCCTCAATCCTTCCCTCATAAACTCTCTTCACAAATTCATTCTCCTCCATGCTCATCACGTGTCCAAACCGTCTCAGCGCACCACGCTTCACCCACTCGACCACTCTACAATTCATGTCTCACAGCCTTAGGAAATGACAGGGAGCACAAAGGACTGGAAGATTGGGAGCTTTGTCCTTCTGTGTATACAGGTGTCGTCAACGCCAGACACTCGCGCTGAGCGAGTCCATAACACCGTGGGCCAGGCCAATCCGCCATAAAACTTTCTGGCGAGACTCACCGTTGTTCTGAGCTACTCTACCAAGATATGTGAGCTTTTCCGCGATCTCAGTGTCCTCGCCACACGCATGAACAGACTGTACTGCTTCATGTAGCAAGCCTCCAAACACCTGTACCTTGGTCTTGGCCCAGGAGACCTGAAGTCCCAAGTAATAAAAGCAGTACTTAACAAAAGTGAAAATATTGATTCTGTACTTACGTCAAGAATGATTGGAGTCGCCGCACGCTCCTCGTCCTGTTGGAAAGAAAGAGGCAGTGTCTCTCACACACACACTCTCTCTCTCTCTCTCTCTCTCTCTCTCTCTCTCTCTCTCTCTCTCTCTCTCTCTCTCTCTCTCTCTCCTCCTCGGTCCTTGGCCCAGTGCTCTTCATTATTTACATCAACGACGTGGATGTTGGACTCAATAACCGCATTAGTAAATTTGCAGACGACACAAAGATTGGTAACTCGGTTCTCACTGACGAAGACAGGCAAAGCCTCCAAGAGGATTTGCACAAAATTTCAGCTTGGTCGGATAGATGGGAGATGCCCTTTAACGTAGACAAGTGCCAGGTCCTTCAAGTTGGAACGAGGAATAAGAAGTTCGAATACGAAATGCGCGGCGTTAAACTCAAAAGCGTTCAATGCGTCAAAGACTTGGGGGTCAAAATCGCGTCAAACCTCAAATTCTCACAGCAATGCATCGATGCAGCAAATAAAGCGAACAGAATGTTGGGCTTCATTAAAAGAAACTTTGTATTCAAGAATAAAGATGTAATACTCCTGCTCTACAACAGTTTAGTCAGACCCCACTTGGAATATGCGGTACAGTTTTGGTCTCCCCACCATGCAAAGGATATTGCTAAATTAGAAGGTGTTCAGCGTCGGGCAACGAAAATGATCCCTTCCTTGCGCAACAAATCCTACGAAGAAAGGCTTTCTACCCTTAACATGTTCTCTCTTGAGAAACGTCGCCTCCGAGGAAAACTGATCGAATGTTTTAAAATACTTAATGGTTTCACGAATGTAGACAGATCAACATTGTTTATGATCGATGACACTTTGCGCACGAGGAACAATGGCGTAAAACTCAGATGTAGACAAGTAAATTCAGACTGCACCAAATTTTTCTTCACCAACGTTGTAGTGCGAGAATGGAATAAGCTTCCACCGTCAGTGGTCCAGTGTAACACGATTGACTCCTTCAAAAATAAGCTCGACCGTCACTTCCTTCAACTTAATATCAACTAGAGTAGAAATGCAACGTTTTGGAGTCTTCTGATTAATGTAAAATCACTTAGGTTTAAGGACAGACCACCAAGTCTGGACCATGGGGTCTGTGTGGTCTGATTTTCTATGTAAATCTATGTAAATCTCTATCTCTCTCACACACACACACACACACACACACACACACACACACACACACACACACACACACACACACACACACACACACACACACACACACACACACACACAGAATGCTTGATTTTTTTTAGGATAAATACCTATATTATAAGTCACATGGTTACTGAACCAACTCGACTAAATAACACATAATACCTTGTTAGAGCAACTCAAGGTAATCTAGTCAGTAATGTTCGGGAAGGTGACGGCTGAGTGGTTAGCGTGACGGCGCCGCGTCCAGGACGACGAGGGTTCGTGCCTCGTCCGGTGCCACAAGCTGGGATTTTTCAGCCACCGTCGAGTGGCCTAAAGGTACCACATGCTGTCCAGAAGACCATCTATCAACACGGACTCTAGATTCTCTCTCTAAAGGTTTGGGTCATTGATGAGCTCCGGGGGGTAGCATAAGCCAAGCAAGATGGCGCCACATAAACACTTGCCTGCGCCACAACGGGCTGGGGCCGAATACCATCTAGGCCCCTCAAGCAAGCCTACCGGCGCTATAGGCGGAGACGTAAAAAAAAAAAAATAAAAAAAAAAAAAAAGACGCAAGATGCCATCATCACGTCCAGGACATCCGCACCAGAACTGACAGCAGCGCCACGTCCACTATTGCATTTCCCTATTGACAGCAGCGTTTTGTTCCCTCTAACGCAATTTCATAAATAATTTCATATCGTCTATCTGTTCTATCTGTATCTCCGACGCCCTGTTCCCTCCAGGGGGTGGCCGCGGCAGAAGTGTCTCCCTGTTCTGGCACTCCCTCTCAGCACACTCCATCCTGCTACTTCCTAATCTTGCTCCATTGCTCGCTCACCCTATTGATCCACTTCACAGGTGGTCTCTCCCTGACACCTCTTCCCTCAATCCTTCCCTCATAAACTCTCTTCACAAATTCATTCTCCTCCATGCTCATCACGTGTCCAAACCGTCTCAGCGCACCACGCTTCACCCACTCGACCACTCTACAATTCATGTCTCACAGCCTTAGGAAATGACAGGGAGCACAAAGGACTGGAAGATTGGGAGCTTTGTCCTTCTATGTATACAGGTGTCGTCAGCGCCATACACTCCTGCTGAGCGAGTCCATAACACCGTGGGCCAGGCCGATCAGCCGCAAGACTTCCTGGCGAGACTCACCGTTGTTCTGAACTACTCCACCAAGATATGTGAGCTTTTCCGCGATCTCAGTGTCCTCGCCACACGCATGAACAAAGTGTACTGCTTCATGTAGCAAGCCTCCAAACACCTGTACCTTGGTCTTGGCCCAGGAGACCTGAAGTCCCAAGTAATAAAAGCAGTACTTAACAAAAGTAAAAATATTGATTCTGTACTTACGTCAAGAATGATTGGAGTCGCCGCACGCTCCTCGTCCTGTTGGAAAGAAAGAGGCAGTGAATATCTCTCTCTCTCACCCAAACTTTTTCGCCTATTGTACCCTTTAATACCTCTCCTGCTGTTACGCACCCCATGGCTGATTAAATTAAATTATATTATATTATATTTATATTTATTATATATTATATTTACATACACGTACATTACGCGTCCCTCCTAGATACCTGTCCCTTCCTCTCTCTTTTCCTTCATACACTTTCATTACTTTCTCCATCCCATCTTGACCCACTACATGCACCTCTTGTATAACTCATGTCCACTGCACGTATTCTTGATTGTTGTGCTGCATTCCATGTCTCTGATCCATATGACAGAGTTGGCAGGATAATACTGTTACCTATTCACTTGTGTACCCCCTTGCTCATACTGTTTCCTCTCATAACTCTCCCCAACACACTACTACCTATCTGCCCTTCCCAGCTCTTTCCCTCACCTCACCTTCCATACCTACATGCGTATATAAAAGTGTCCTTAAATATTTAAACTCAATACTCTTTTCCCCCCAGAATTATCCTACACTTATTTGTTTGTTTGTTTGTTTTTGTTTTATACATCAAAGGACACGGCTCAAGGGCAACAAAAAGAGTACAAAATAAAAAGCCCGCTACTCGCCGCTCCCACAAATTATAAAAGTAAAGAGTAGCCAAAAGAGAGGTCAATTTCGGGTGGAGAGGTGTCTTGATACACTCTTCTTGAAAAAGGTCAGTTCATAGGTAGGAGGATATACAGACAAAGGAAGGACGGAGATTTCAACGAAGGGAGACAGAGTAAAATGTGTTCCACTTTAGAGTTCAAGTGGTCAAAGAATTTCACATATTTGATACAGTTATTTTTTTTTTTTTTTTACAGCTAAGGAGACAGCTCAAGGGCGCAAAGAAAAAAAAAGAAAAAAAGGCCCGCTACTCACTGCTCCCGAACAGAGGTTAAAGGAGTGTCCAAATCAGAGGTTAATTTCGGGAGGAGAGGTGTCCTGATACCCTCCTCTTGAAAGAGTTCAAGTCGTAGGCAGGAGGAAATACAGATGAAGGAAGATTGTTCCAGAGTTTACCAGCGTGAGGGATGAAAGAGTGAAGATGCTGGTTAACTCTTGCATAAGGGGTTTGGACAGTATAGGGATGAGCATGAGTAGAAAGTCGAGTGCAGCGTGGAAATATCGATAGAAGATAGAAAGAGAGGCAACATTGCGGCGGAATTTAAGAGGTAGAAGACTATCAGTATGAGGAGGAGAGCTGATGAGACGAAGAGCCTTAGCCTCCACTCTGTCCAGAAGAGCTGTGTGAGTGGAGCCCCCCCACACATGAGATGCATACTCCATACGAGGGCGGACAAGGCCCCTGTATATGGACAGCAACTGTGCAGGGGAGAAGAACTGGCGGAGACGGTACAGAACGCCCAGCCTCGAGGAAGCTGATTTAGTAAGAGATGAGATATGAAGTTTCCAGTTGAGATTTTGAGTTAAGGATAGACTGAGGATGTTTAGTGTTGAGGAGGGTGATAGCTGGGTGTTGTCAAAGAATAGGTGATAGTTGTTTGGAAGATTGTGTCGAGTGGATAGGTGGAGAAACTGTGTTTTTGAGGCGTTGAAGGACACCAGGTTCTTCTTGCCCCAATCGGAAATAATAGTAAGGTCTGAGGCTAAGCGTTCTGCAGCCTCCAGCCTTGAGTCGTTAAGTTCCTGAAGGGTGGGTCTTCTATTAAAAGAAGTTGAATAATGCAGAGTGGAATCATCGGCGTAGGAATGGATAGGACAGTTCGTTTTGGAAAGAAGATCATCAATGAACAACAGAAAGAGAGTGGGAGATAGGACAGAACCCTGTGGGACACCACTGTTAATAGATTTAAGGGAAGAACAGTGACCGTCTACCACGGCAGAAATAGAACGGTCAGAAAGGAAACTGGAGATAAAGGTACAGAGAGAAGGATAGAAACCGTAGGAGGGTAGTTTAGAAAGCAAAGATTTGTGCCAGACCCTATCAAAAGCTTTTGATATGTCCAGCGCAATAGCAAAAGTTTCACCGAAACGGCTAAGAGAGGATGACCAAGAGTCAGTTAAGAAGGCTAGGAGATCACCAGTAGAACGCCCTTGCGGAACCCATACTGGCGATCAGAGAGAAGGTCAGAAGTGGAAAGGTGCTTTTGAATCTTCCGGTTAAGGATTGATTCAAAAGCTTTAGATAGACAAGAAAGTAAAGCAATAGGACGGTAGTTTGAGGGATTGGAGCGGTCACCCTTCTTAGGTACAGGCTGTATGAAGGCATACTTCCAGCAAGAAGGAAAGGTAGATGTTGACAGGCAGAGGCGAAAGAGTTTGACCAGGCAGGGTGACAGCACGGAGGCACAGTTTTAAGGACAATAGGAGGCACTCCATCAGGTCCATAAGCCTTCTGAGGATTGAGGCCAGAGAGGGCATAGAAAACATCATTTTGAAGAATCTTTATAACAGGCATAAAGGAGTCAGAGGGGGGATGAGTAGGAGGAATATGCCCAGAATCGTCCAGAGTGGAGTTTTAGAAAAGTTTGAGAGAAGAGTTCAGCCTTAGAGATAGATGAGACGGCAGTGTTGCCGTCAGGACTGAGGAGTGGGGGAAAGATGAAGAAGTGAAGTTGGAGGAGATGTTTTTGGCTAGATGCCAGAAGTCACGGGAAGAGTTAGAGAAAGCAAGGTTTTGACATTTTCTATTAATGAAAGAATTTTTGGTTAGTCGGAGAATAGATTTGGCACGATTTCGGGCAGAAATGTAAAGTTCATAATTAGCATTAGTTTGAAGGCTCTGGTACCTTTTGTGAGCTACCTCTCTATCATTGAGAAATAAACCGCACAAATTTATTTAGTAATAGTGACAATGAAGTCTTAGCCAGGGCCTAGATTCACTAAGGCTTAGTGCGTAGTTTTGGGCCCTAAGTGCGTAGTTTTGAAAACATTGCGATACACAAAGCTCGCGCTGTAATAACTACCAACTAATCGATGACGTCACGGGTTAGCGCGCGGATTCACAATCCTTTACCGCGCTCTGTGTGACGCTAAATAACTGCTGCCTCGGGGGTGTAGTAAACGATAACAGTATCATTATATTTATGTATAAATGCTTATAAATCGCGTTTTTCACCTTGAAATATAACTTTGCGAGTAGAGGAAGCCCATTTCTTTATAAAATGATGAGATATACACACTTTGAGAGGTACATCATAAGTGTGGGCGGTATGGCAACACCCGGCCGGGGGATTGCCAGACCTCCCTCCTTCATCTTCCTACCTCCTCATCCATTCGATCATCCATCCATCTCTACATTTGTCCCTCCGTGGGACCATGGACCTTTGTCGGGTGACAGCCCATGAGTTGGGCTGCAGATATGGCAAGACAGTCTTAACTTTTCCTCGTTCCTTCCTTCCGTCATTGTCTGCCTCGGTATATATATGTGCTACATTATTTTTAATTTGCTCTCTTCCTGCCTCAATCTCCTCCTTATCTTTTTTTCTTCCCCTTAAGCATGTTCTTAGATAACAAGACATCGAACAGCAGAGTTACCTTGACGTAAATGTGCAGCAAACAACGAAATAATAGTTCCTAGATTATGATTTAGTACAGTTTGCCTTAAAAGAAAGAAAATGGGAAAAGAGAACGGGTTCTTTTGAACCAGCAGCTGGAGGGGCCTCCCTACGATTGGCTGACGGTTTTGTGAACATGCTTGTGATTCGCTGCAAGGCCAATGACGTCATCAACCAATCAGCGGCCTCGCTGACTTAGCGCGCCTCTAACTACCATCTAAAGTTTGCTTTGTGAATCTGACGCTAACGTCGGGCGCTAAATCAATAGTGCGTAGTTATGTTAGTTCGTAGTTAGTGAGTATGTTTGTGAATTCCAGCCCAGATGATGGAAAATTATGAAGTCTAGGTCATCACGAGAGCATGTGATGTCGTTGCGTACGTAGACACAACATCCAGCCTCGGATTGAAATTTGGGATAGAGATAGTATTAACAGAGTAGAGATTACTGTCAGTAGCCGCCGAGACCTGTGTTTCGGTGAGGAAGAGAAGGTGAGGTTTACAAGAGGAGAGATGATGCTCCACAGAATGAAAATTGGAACGAAGACTGCGAATGTTGCAGAAGTTGATATATATATATATATATATATATATATATATATATATATATATATATATATATATATATATATATATATATATATATATATATATATATATATATATATAAAAGAAGTGCTATCAAGACGCCTCTCAGATCGAAAGCCAAAAGGGGAGTCCTCTCGGGGGCATTTGTGCCTCCCCCCCCTCTAAACGGGAGCTCTGAGGCATTTTCTAGTGAAGCAATCATAAATTTTGAATAAAAATGAAGAAATGGTATGCGTTGCTTCATGTATGTAGTGTTAAGTGGATAGTAAGAGGATTTGTCTTTAGGGAGCATGCTAAACTAATCTCTGGTGTTGATGAGACAACTGGGTAACCGAAAGAGAGGAGACAGGAAGAGTCTTTGGTGGGTTGCAGCACCCTCCTCGATTCCCGTATATAACTCATCGAGAGTGGCATACGCCTGTTTCGGTGGGGGTTTTCCTACGTACTCACTGTGTATACGTTACATATATATATATATATATATAGATATAAATATATATATATATATATATATATATATATATATATATATATATATATATATATATATATATATATATATATATATATAAAACACTTACCTTCGAGGACGCAAGAGCGAGGGTGCAGAAGGCAAATGCCAGCCAGTACATGGGACGGCCCATCTTCTCCTAACGACCCCCGGAAGAGGAATGGTGTCATCCAGCTCTCAGCCTGTCATTATATAGGCATAGAGTTGTCCCTCCCCGCCACCCTCGCCCCCCGGCACGCACACTCCCGCCATCACTTCCACGGATTCAATTTCAGAAACGTGTCTGCATTTTTAATTCGTTCATGACTTTGAACCGGAAGGCTAGGTTTAGTCTCTCTCTCTCTCGATGTTGAAATGTACAATGTTTTAAGGCAGTCACTTAATAACAGCGACTCACTGATATTAGGAGACTTTAACCTCCCCCATATCGACTGGGCGACACTGTCAGGTACAGAAGGCGAGTCACATAGAATTATTGATTTTTTAGAAGAAAGTTACATAAGCCAAATGTTTACTCAAGCAACTCAACAAAATAACATATTCGACCTTGTTATAGCGACCCAAGATAACCTAGTCAGTAATGTCACGGTAGGAGAATACCTCGGTTCTTGCGATCATAGATTAATGCGCGTCGACATTGGAGCTCAAACATCAGTGACTGAAAATAAAGTAATGGTGCCCAATCTCAAAAGAACAAATTTCGTAGAAGTCGGACAAAAACTAACCGAAATACAACTATAAAATGATTGCACTGTAGGTGAAGCCTGGCTAAACTTTGAAAATTAACTACTCACTCAGCAGAACACATTTGACCCATATTGTAAGGAGCGAAGTAACACTAATAAAAGCTCACTTTGGTTTAATGGCGAAATCAAACAGTTAAGGAGAGAAATTTGTTTTATAGGTTAAAGAAAGAGGAAAACACGCCCACATTTTATCATGAAGCCAGGCGGCGAGTGAAAAGATTAGTATTGTCAGTCAAAACGTAGATATGAAGAAAACATTGCAGCAAACTGTAAAAATAATCTAAAATCTTTCTTCATATATATAAACAACAGGAAGGCGATCAGAAGTAGAATTGGACCCCTAATTGTGACGGCGAATTAGTGATTTTGCTTTGCAAACTTGTTAAACAAATATTTTTCTCAGTATTTATTACTATAAAATATAATTATATAGTAGTCGTACCGCCACCACCACCAACACCAGTTAAGACAATACTATTACTGTAAATCACATGCATGCATTGCCAAACCTTGAAATAACTACCAATGAAGTACTTCTTTTAATAGAAGACCCACCCTACAGGAACTAAACGATTCAAGGCTGGAGGCAACAGAACGCTTAGCCGCAGACCTTACTCTTATTTCCGATTGGGGCAAGAGGAACCTGGTGTCCTTCACCGCCTCAAAAACACAGTTTCTCCACCTATCCACTCGACACAATCTTCCAAACAACTATCCCCTATTCTTTGACAACACTCAGCTATCAACTTCTTCAACACTAAACATCCTCGGTCTATCCTTAACTAAAAATCTCAACTGGAAACTTCATATCTCATCTACTAAATCAGCTTTCTCGAGGCTGGGCGTTCTGTACCGTCTCCGCCAGTTCTTCTCCCCCGCACAGTTGCTATCCATTTACAGGGGCCATGTCCGACCTCGTATGGAGTATGCATCTCATGTGTGTGTGTGTGGGGGGTCCACTCACACAGCTCTCTTTGACAGAGTGGAGTCAAAGGCTCTTCGTCTCATCAGCTCTCCTCCTCATACTGATAGTCTTCTACCTCTCAAATTTCGCCGCCATGTTGCCTCTCTTTCTATCTTCTATCGATATTTTCATGCTGACTGCTCTTCTGAACTTGCTAACTACATGCCTCCCCCCCTGTCGCGGCCCCGCTGCACACGACTTTCTACTCATGCTCATCCCTATACTGTCCAAACCCCTTATGCAAGAGTCGACCAGCATCTTCACTCTTTCATCCCTCACGCTGGTAAACTCTGGAACAATCTTCCTTCATCTGTATTTCCTCCTGCCTACGACTTGAACTCTTTCAAGAGGAGGGTATCAGGACACCTCTCCTCCCGAAATTGATCTCTCTTTTTGGACACTCCTTTGACCTCTATTCAGGAGCAGTAAGTAGCGGGCTTTTTTTTTCTTCTTCTTTACGCCCTTGAGTTGTCTCCTTAACTGTAAAGAAAACTGATTGCTCTTCAGTCCCTTAAAACAAGTAAAAGCACAGGACCAGACGATATAATTATATCCTTTATTATTTAAAGAAAAAAAGAACGAAATACTATCCTCTCTCACAACCGTATTTAATATGTCCTTACGACAAGGCGTCGTCCCTTTGGATTGGAAATAGGCTAACGTAACACCGATTTTTAAGGAAGGAGATAAAAAATTAACGGATAATTACAGGCCCACTAGTCCAACTTTAGTAGTAGGTAAGCTACTCGAGAACATAATTAGAGACAAAATTGTGAGTTATATTGAAAGCCACTCATTAATAAAGGATTCACAACATGGCTTCCGTAACAAGAGATCTTGCCTATCAAACTTACTGACAGTACCTTTACAACAACATCTTCACAGTTTATGACGTAACCAAATTCTTGGATGCAGTATATTTGGATATTCAGAAAGCGTTTGATAAAGATAAACACCATTATTATCTCTCTAAATTAAAGCAACTAGGTATTGACGGTCAAGTACACCAGTGGATCGCAGATTGGTTGAGCAACAGACAATAAAGAATGGTGATCGACGGATTTAACTCAGAGGGGGCGCCGGTCACTGGTGGTGTCCCTCAGGGCTTGATTCTTGGCCCAGTGCTCTTTATTATTTACATCAACGATGTGGACGTCGGATTCAATAATCTCATTGCTAAAATTTGAAGACGACACAAAGATTGGTAACTCCGTCCTCATTGACGAAGACAGACAAAATCTCCTAGAAGACTTGCATAAAATTTCAACTTGGTCAGATAGATGGGAGATGCCCTTTAATGTAGATAAGTGCCAGGTTCTTCAAGTTAGAACAAGAAATAAGAGGTTCGATTACGAAATGCGCGGCGTTAAACTCAAAAGCGTTCAGTGCGTCTGGGACCTGGGTATCAAAATCGTATCAAACCTTAAATTCTCACAACAATGCATCGACGCAGCAAATAAAATGAAGAGAACGCTGGGCTTCATTTAAAGAAACTTTTTATTATAAAATAAATTTGTAATACTCCCGCTTTACTATAGCTTAGTCAGACCCCACTGGGAATGTGCGGTACAGTTTTGGTCACCCCACCATGCAAAGAACACTGCTAAATTAGAAGGTGTTTAGCGTCAAGCGACAGAAACAATCCCTTCCTTGCGCAACAAACCTTGTGATGAAAGGCTCTCAACCCCTAGCATGTTCCCTCTTGAGAAACGTCGCCACCGAGGAAAACCGATCAAATGTTTTAAAATACTTATGGCTGTACGAATGTGGACAAATCAATATTGTTTATAATCGTTGACACTTTGCGAAATTCCAAGTTTAGGTGCCAGTTGAGTAATATAATTTCACACAGATTTGAGGACAGACCACCATGTCACGCCCATAGGGTATGTGTTGTCTGGATATCTATGTAAGGTTATGTAAATCTCTCTCTCTCTCTCTCTCTCTCTCTCTCTCTCTCTCTCTCTCTCTCTCTCTCTCTCTCTCTCTCTCCTGTGTTTCGATGAGGAAGAGAAGGTGAGGTTTAGAGGAGGAGAGATGGTGTTCCACAGAATGAAAATTAGAACGAAGACCGCGAATGTTGCAGAAACTGATAAGAAAGAGGTTCGAGGAGTTATCAAGACACCTTTCGAGTCGGCAGCCAGAAGGGGAGTCCTCCATGGGGGAATTTGTGGTCCCCCCCCCCCCCTAGGCGGGGACTCCGAGGCATGGTTATGGTTCGCCATTTTGAGTGAGCATCTCACGTGTGGGGGGGCTCCACTCACACAGCTCTATTGGACAGAGTGGAGTCTAACGGCCGTAGTGTTAATCTTCTCCATTCCCTTTCCGTCCCCATCCCCATACGCGGATCTGGGGCATGTGTAAACCGCCCCATCCCCTCCTCTTCCCCGGCGGGCCAGACAAGACCAACCCGCAGGTCATAATAATGTTGGCAGCACTTTCAAACCAATAATTACAGAAAACGAGATAAATAATGCGTTTTTCACACACCATTGTATTCATATACATTATATATCATAAAACATAACAATAGCGTTGTTGATCTACATGTAAATAACAGGTAACGCGGGTAAATTAATTTATGAGACAGGTTGGTATCCATGACTCGTCACACACCTGGCCAGCCATGGGGCAGCCACATAGGGGTTGCCAGGTCGTGTCATTGGTGGCATTTTTGTCTTAAATCAAGTTGGTCACCAAGAAATGCCCTTTTTTATGGCATATGTTAAGTATTACTATAATAATGCCATATTTAGTCATCAATCTGCCGTCTTTTGCCATTTTTGGGGCAATTATAAAGAAATCTTCAGGAATAACTGTACGTTTATAATCAAATGGAAACACAAGAGTCTTTACAAACTAAAAGAAATATACTAACTTCAGCAAAGTTTGCGATACAATATCAGTCATAGAAATATTCTGATACTTTTCAATATATTTTCTTCTATAATAACAAATAGAACACTATTTATTCATGAAATATACGAAGCGGAACCTAAAGATGTCCTGCCTCGCACCCCGCGGAGTCAACACTTTTTCGACCCCATCCGCTCTCTCTCCAGGTAGTGTTAATCAACCCCAGCCCCCCGGGGACGCTTAAAACTGCGGGTCGCGGCCAAGGAAAAGGGATGGGATGGGAACGGGAATGGGGGAGATTAATACTACGGCCGTAAGGCCGTAGTATTAATAGTCGTAGTCACGAAGCCGTAGTCACGAAGGTTTAACGACGAAGATCGAGGGGAAGGACGTTGCGTACCTATAGGCCTAGCATTTTTGGAACGAAGGTCTGCGGGAGAGACGAAGGGAAGGCAAGGTCTACCCCGTGTCTTCCCTCAGACCTTCGAGGAAAAATATGTTTATTTTCCAAATTTGGCGTGGCAAATAGTTGCGGTTCAGTTAAAACAACCTGAGAAAATATTTTCCCTAATTGAAAAGTCATATATTATAGTTGCAGCGAATATGTTTGTCTTGTTTACAACAACAGCACGCGCCTTCAAAGCACAGAGGAACCAGCCAGGCGGGAACCTTCGTGGCTCACATTCTCCAACGATCCATGGTTTTTCAAATTCTTTCTCATTTCAGTTAAGACATCTGGCTCTGCAAGTGCAAACAAAGGGTATCTTAATGATTTACTGTATGCAAATAACGATTAGTAATGGAAAAACAACATGAAATAATAAATAATAACTGTTGAATGCGATGCTATACTATTTCGAATATTAGGCTACCCATGTTATTTATACATGCAACATCAAAATTCCTTATGTATAGACACTTGCAGAGTCGTATGTCACTTTATATCCCTTAATGAGATGAAATATGAATATCTGAAAGGCTAAAGATCGTTCGAGGATGATCTGTTTGATATACAAGTTGTTTCTTCGTGTCCTTGTATGGTATATTATCGATGCAAATCTTCTGTTTGCGGTTCATATACGATGGTTTGAGGATTTTTTGTATACACAAACATTCAAATGATCTTCACGCAATCACAAACTCACAAAGCGCAGGAGCCACATCTACGTTCACGAGTGGACAGACGAAATGAAACGGACAATATTATGGCTGTAATAGCACCATGGAGGTATTATACCTCCATGAATAGCACTGTGTGCTTGTATGTGTGTGCGTGCATTAGATCTGGTAGGTGAAAAGAAGGTTGCAGTGTGTGTATGTGCATTTACCTTCCCCAGCGACTTGTGGTAAGGATTGAAGGCACGGTCTGAGGCCGTGCCTATATCGTCGAAGGGAAGGTACGCGGCTCGACCTTCATGACTCTTGGAACGGGCCTAAGGCCCGGATTGTCAAATCTAACCTTCCCCCTTCCGCGACGGCTCCCCACGAAGGGAGAACTCAGCGCTTTGATGGCCCTCGGCACCGTTAAATCGTCCCTCCTCTTCCCCCTACAAGTGCGTGGAACACGGAGGGGTTGGTACGTCGGAAGGTTTATTTACATGCGCATCGCTATCTTCATCCTGTTGTTTGTCTGCTGGCGGCAAGGAGCTATCACCACCTCTCCAAGTTTCCCTGCATTTATTTACAAGGTAGGACATTTTGGCCTATTGTATGATGTTTTTTGTGTGTTTATTGACGGGGTTAACCATTGTGGGTAGGCAAATAGCTTGCTTTGGGTCTAGTTAGCCTAATTGAGGGAGAGCTGACTACAGCCTGTTGGGCTCTCGTCAGCCCCACATGTATGACTGAATTTACACATCATATGACATATTGTATGATGTTTTTTGCACGTTTTCTGACGGGTTTAGCCCTTGTGGGTAACCAAATGTATCCCTTTGGGTCTGGCTAGCCCTAGGGAGGGAGCACTGACGAGACCACGTTGCCCTAGCCATGGCCACGATTATCACTGGCTTGACTGACCACTTTAGGGGCATGTGCCGGACTTTAGGGTGTTTTTTGTTTGTTTATTGACGTAGCTAGCCTGTGTGGATACCTAAGTAGCTTATGTGGCGTCTTGTTCTCCGTAATTATGGTGTGCACAAAACAGGCTGGACCTTGACCATAACCACATTTATTACCACATATACTGACTGTAGTATTGTAATTTGTAGACTCCCCTAATTTAACTTATGTAATTTCAGCACCCCTCTTTCTTTACAGCAAGTAATATGGAGGTGACAATTGATGAAAGTTTTACGAGAACCAGCCCCATTTCCTCTGCGGAGAAGCAGATGTTGATTGGGTTGATAACCCAAGAACCCATTTTGAAAAACAGAAAAACGGATGGGAAACTACTTGAGCAAAAGAGACGAGCGTGGGCACGCATTACCCAACATTTCAATGCCCATAACATGGGTCCCAAGAGGACGGAGGGACAGCTCAGAAAAATTTGGGAAAAAATAAGAGGTAAGTAAGTTTAAAGAATATTTTATAAAGTCTCCAGCAAAAATGACGCGACAAATGTGAGAGTAGCTTTTACCAATATATGTGGCACTGCCGCACCACAGGTTCAGCCCTCCCTCTCTCGCTTCCATTACATTAACTAATCTGCTCTCCCTTTTAAATATTATGGGGTGCGGCTATGCCACATATACAAGTACTAGTAAATGACCCTACCCTTTACAATTCTAAATTTGCATATTTCATTCCTCAGTAGCTTTGACACACACACACACACACACACACACACACACACACACACACACACACACACACACAAACTAGGTATTTTCTATACGTGAAGGAACCCCTGTAGTAATGTAATTTGGCTGAAGCTTTACATTAAAGATCCATTCCTGGGTAGGATGTTGGTAATAACATACTAATGCACTTCACCCAGGACTTTGATTCTTTTCTTTGAGACTAAACTGTTGTATGTGGAAGGGAGAAAAGTATCCTACACTGAGTTCAGGACTCAAAACTTGCCCATCCCCTTCATATCTATACCTTGTCATAGTGTACTACACCACAGTGTGATGAATAATGCCATACTAGCTTACACACAAAAAAGTATAGCCTGTACTGATGTACTCTGGAACAATCTTCCTTCATCTGTATTTCCTCCTGCCTACGACTTGAACTCTTTCAAGAGGAGGGTATCAGGACACCTCTCCTTCCGTATTTGATCTTCCTTTCGGCCACCTCTTTTGTTTCTTTTTTAGGAGCAGCGAGTAGCGGGCTTTTTTTTTATTATTGTTTCCTTTTTTTGTGTGCCCTTGAGCTGCCTCCTTTGTTGTAAAAAAAAAAAAAAATTGTTGTACCTTTATTTTAGGGCAAATCAAGAGGACGCACGCCAAAAGCGTGAGATGTTCAGGACAGGTGGTGGCACCCCTCCCAAGGTACTCACACCTGAGACGGAGCAGGTCCTCTCCATTCTTGGGACCGATATCCAGGATATTGGCAACCCCTATGATCATGATGCCATGTCATCTCAGGGTAAGTGACCATTGTCAGTTTTGATTACCATGTTTGTTAATTATATTTGTCAGTAAAAATGCAGGAACTTGTGAAATCTTAAATTCTTCAGTCATGCAATAACGGAAAGTACCCAAGAATAATCAACAAGTTTACAGTAGTATTAAACATAATTCTATTACATTGTACGTCTGCTTTTCTCAATTCTTGATGGGGTTCAATATGCCATGGCTCTTCTACAATCTCCCACTCATTAACCTTTCTCAGTTATTCATTTCCAATCACCATAAACTCTTGTCTTTACAAAATTTCTATTAAAACCTCAGGCATCAACTGATTAAACATATTCTTGAAGTACATTAAGCTGCACAAGACAGTACTATGCTTGTGTACTAAAATATCTTTATTCTCAGCAACGTCGCACCGACATGGTCGACTCATCCGATTTACCAAGTCTCTCTTTGTGAGAGGTAAGATGTTTTAAGTGGTAATCATAAGCAGTATAGCTTGTAACACTTGAGACAGAAGCCTTTTTGGCTGGTGACTGGGGCCCAGAAGCCATATAATCATAATTATAAGCAGTATAGTTGTAAGAGTTAAGCCACAAGCCTCTGACCTGTGACTGGGGCCCTGAAGCCATATAATCATAAGCAGTATAGCTTGTAGTACTTAAGATAGAAGCCTTTATGGTTTGTGACAGGGGCCCAGAAGCCATATAAGCATAATCATAAGCAGTATAGTTTGTAAGAGTTGAGCCACAAGCCTCTTTGACCTGTGACTGGGGCCCTGAAGCCATATAAGCATAATCATAAGCAGTACATCTTGTAGCAGTTATGGCAGAAGCTTTTACAGACAGTGATTGGGGCCCAGAAGCCACCTCACATATATTAACGCATCACAGACATGCACTGTCTAATATACGGGAAACAGTGGCTTACTATATGCAATTTTAATGTGTATCATACATATTGTGACCTTTTTACGGGGTTCATGTGCAGTAATGAATTTGTATTTTGTAACCATAATGTAGTAAATTTAAAACAGTATCAGTGTCAAGTTAGTAATCTGACGAAAACAAACCTGATTAGGCATAATATTTCAGTAAATGCACTTTAAAAATGGAAAAAAGTTACATTCTGACACTTCCGTGAGCCACAGAAATAAAGACCTGTATTCTAGAGGTTAATATACACACATATACTTTTATAATCTTTTCTCACAAACTAACTTCTTTTATCTAATGCCAGAAAATTCTTACTCAACCGCCCTCTACGAAGTGGTTCATCTGAAAGAGCCCGCTGCGCCACCTCTACCTACACCAGCAGAAGAGCCGACACTCGAGGAAAGAAACAGTGTGGCCGAACCCGAAGTGTCCTCCTGTCCATCCTCAAGTGGAAAGAGGAGGCAGCGTAGTGCCAGGAGGGCACTTCAGGACCATGAACTATATGGCACACCAGGAGGAGAAAGTGCTAGCAATAAGAAAGAAGAAATGCAGCGGAGATTTCTGGAGAAGAGGGACGCACTGATGGACCTAAAGATGCAGCAAATGCAGGTTCGTCTTGAAGAAGCCAAGCAGAGGCGGGAAGAAGCCAAGGAGAGGCGGGAAGAAGCCAAGGAGAGGCGGGAAGAAGCCAAGCAGAGGCGGGAAGAAGCCAAGGAGAGGCGGGAAGAAGCCAAGGAGAGGCGGGAAGAGGCCAGACTTTACAAGGAAATTGCACGGCAAAAATTACTAGAATTAAGGAATAAACAATAAAAACAAATTAAAAATGAGTATAATTTTAATGTAAATTTAAGTTTAGCTTAGATGTAGATATAAATATAAATTTTACAATGTAAGAATAAGTTTAAGTTTATGTAAATATAATTCTAGATTAAATATACATATTAATCTTAGATTGTAGGAATAGGTTTTTGTAAATATAATCTTAGAATGTAGGAATAGGTTTAAATTTATGTAAAAATGTTTAAGTAAAAATATTGTATGCCAACTGACATCAGCGTTTGCCTTGCTAACATCATCCAATTTCTTGCATGTTTAAGATAATTTAAGAATTTTCATGTTCTGACTTTTGTGTGATATAAAAAAAAAACAAAGGTAAAACTATATGGTAGCACCTGAGCTTTATTTAACAATTGGTCAAAAAGAAATATATACTACACCATTCATATAGAACTACTACTTGCTCTCAAGAACTATCTGAAGGGTGTGCCCACGGTAAGGCTCAAGTGGATGCCATCTGACCACCTTTACAAAGAAATAGTTCGGAGACAGAGAAGACATTTGTTTATACCTACAATAATGTTCCCATCTTGTTTAAAAGAAGTCAGTAATGATTTGCTGCCGTTTCAGTCTACCTAGTACGTTCGCCTGTCTGTATTGGCACTTCATTATGGAGAGCATTGACATTGATGTTTATCATGTCCCTTCCATCTTGTGGCAAAACCAGTCTAGTTTGGACTACAATATTGTGCAGTACCATTGCAGCAACTATGATGGCTTTAGTGGTGTCTAAATTTGTCCTAACTTTCTTCCCTAAATACCCAAATCTCCTTTTTAGAACACCAAATGCCCTGTCAACTGTATTCCTCGTATGGGTATGACTGTTGTTATAAGCCCTCTCGTGCTCATTAGTTGGAGCTGACACTGGCGTCAACAGATATACCTCTTCAGGGCATGGCCAGCATCTCCAAGCAAGTGATACCTAGGGTTTAAATTTTCCTCTATATCAGCACAGAGTCTACTGTTATAGAAAATCCTACTGTCGTGCTCTCTTCCTCTTACTGATAGTCTTCTACCTCTTAAATTCCGCCGCCATGTTGCCTCTCTTTCCATCTTCTATCGATATTTTCATACTGACTGCTCTTCTGAACTAGCTAACTGCATGCCTCTCCCCCCTCCCGCGGCCTCGCCTCACACGACTTTCTAATCAAGGTCATCCCTATACCGTCCAAACCCCTTATGCAAGAGTTAACCATCATTTTCACTCTTTCATCCCTCACGCTGGTAAACTCTGGAACAATCTTCCTTCAGCTGTATTTCCTCCTGCCTACGACTTGGACTCTTTCAAGAGGAGGGTATCAGGACACCTCTCCTCCCGAAATTGACCTCTCTTTCGGCCACTCCTCTGTACTCTATTCGGAAGCAGTAAGTAGCGGGATTGTTTTTTTCATTATTGTTTTCTTTTTTTTCACGCCCTTGAACTGTTTATTCTTCTGTAATATATATATATATATATATATATATATATATATATATATATATATATATATATATATATATATATATATATATATATATATATATATATATATATATATATATATATATATATATATATATATATATATATATATATATATATATATATATATATATATATATATATATATATATATATATATATATATATATATATATATATATATATATATATATATATATATATATATATATATATATATATATATATATATATATATATATATATATATATATATATATATATATATATATATATATATATATATATATATATATATATATATATATATATATATATATATATATATATATATATCTTGATTTATTTATTTATGTATCTTTATTGTTTTATTTATTTTTTTTTACGTTGCGGCCTGTTGCGCCAGTAGGCTTCTTCCAGTGGATCCTGATGGTCGGCCCAAGGCTTCTTCCAGTGGGGCCTGATGGTCAGCCCAGCCCGTTCTGGCGCAGGCGAGTGTTTATAGTGGCGCCATCTTGCATTGGCTCATGGTGCCCTCCTGAGCTCATCTTTAATCCTAGAATT